>NW_026696991.1:0-30847 GCF_030435755.1 Ochotona princeps | reverse complement strand
TCACACAGAGTACCACAGCTCTCCTCTCTCTCTCACAGAGGACCACAGCTCTCCTCTCTCTCTCACACACAGAGTACCACAGCTCTCCTCTCTCTCTCACACACACAGAGTGCCACAGCTCTCTGCTCTCTCTCTCTCTCTAACACAGAGTACCACAGCTCTCCTCTCTCTCTCTCACACAGAGTACTACAGCTCTCCTCTCTCTCTCTCACACAGAGGACCACAGCTCTCATCTCTCTCACACACAGACAGAGTACCACAGCTCTCCTCTCTCTCACACAGAGTGCCACAGCTCTCCTCTCTCTCACACACACACAGAGCACCACAGCTCTCCTCTCTCTCTCACACACAGAGTACCACAGCTCTCCTCTCTCTCTCACACTAGTACCACAGCTCTCCTCTCTCACACACAGTACCACAGCTCTTCTCTCTCTCACACACAGAGTAGCACAGCTCTCCTTAATCTCTCACACAAAGTACCACAGCTCTCCTCTCTCTCACACAGAGTACCACAGCTCTCCTCTCTCTCTCTCTCACACAGAGCACCACAGCTCTCCTCTCTCTCTCTCACACAGAGTACCACAGCTCTCCTCTCTCTCACACAGAGTAGCACAGGTTTCCTTTCTCTCTCTCTCACACAGAGTACAACAGCTCTCTTCTCTCTATCACACACAGAGTACCACAGCTCTCCTCTCTCTCTCTTACACAGAGTACCACAACTCTCTTCTCTTCACACAGAGTACCACAGCTGTCCTCTCTCACACAGACCACCACAGCTCTCCACTCTCTCTCTCTCACACCGAGTACCACAGCTCTCCTCTCTCTCTCACAGAGTAGCACAGCTCTCCTCTCTCACACAGAGTACCACAGCTCTCCTCTCTCTCTCACACACAGTGAACCACAGCTCTCCACTCTCTCTCTCTCACACAGAGTACCACTGCTCTCCTCTCTCTCTCACACACACAGAGTACCACAGCTCTCCTCTCTCTCTCACACACAGAGTACCACAGCTCTCCTCTCTCTCTCTCACACAGAGTACCACAGCTCTCCTCTCTCTCACACACACACACAGAGTACCACAGCTCTCCTCTCTCTCACACACACAGAGTACCACAGCTCTCCTCTCTCTCTCTCTCAGACACAGAGTACCACAGCTCTCCTATCTCTCTCACACACACATTGTACCACAGCTCCTCTCTCTCTCTCACACACAGAGTACCACAGCTCTCCTCTCTCTCTCACACACAGAGTACCACAGCTCTCCTCTCTCTCTCTCACACAGAGTACCACAGCTCTCCTCTCTCTCTCACACATACACAGAGTACCACAGTTCTCCTCTCTCTCACACAGAGTACCACAGCTCTCCTCTCTCTCTCACACATAAAGTACCACAGCTCTCCTCTCTCTCACACAGAGTACCACAGCTCTCTTCTCTTTCTCACACAGAGTACCACAGCTCTCCTCTCTCACACAGAGTACCACAGCTCTCCTCTCTCTCACACACACATTGTACCACAGCTCTCCTCTCACTCACACAGAGTACCACAGCTCTCCTCTCTCTCTCTCTCTCTCTCTCTCTCTCTCTCTTTCTCTCTCTCTCTCTCTCTCTCACACACAGAGTACCAGAGCTCTCCTCTCTCACACAGAGTAGCACAGCTCTCCTTTCTCTCTCTCTCACACAGAGTACCACAGCTCTCCTCTCTCACACAGAGTACCACAGCTCTCCTCTCTCTCACACACAGAGTACCACAGCTCTCCTCTCTCTCACACACAGAGTACCACAGCTCTCCTGTCTCTCACACACACACAGAGTACCACAGCTCTCCTCTCTCTCACACACACATTGTACCACAGCTCTCTTATCTCTCACACAGAGTACCACAGCTCTCCTTTCTCTCTCTCACACACAGAGTACCACAGCTCTCCTCTCTCTTACACACACAGAATATCACAGCTCTCCTCTCTCTCTCACACACAGAGTGCCACAGCTCTCCTCTCTCTCACACACATAAAGTACCACAGCTCTCATCTCTCTAACACAGAGTACCACAGCTCTCCTCTCTCTCTCTCACACAGAATACCACAGCTCTGCTCGCTCTCTCTCACACACAGAGTACCACAGCTCTCCTCTCTCTCACACAGAGGACCACAGCTCTCCTCTCTCTCTCACACACAGAGTACCACAGCTCTCCTCTCTCTCACACACACAAAGAGTGCCACAGCTCTCTTCTCTCTCTCTCTCTCTCTCTCACACAGAGTTCCACAGCTCTCCTCTCTCTCTCTCACACTAGTACCACAGCTCTCCTCTCTCACACAGAGTACCACAGCTCTTCTCTCTCTCACACACAGAGTAGCACAGCTCTCCTCTATCTCTCACACAGAGTACGACAGCTCTCCTCTCTCTCACACAGAGTACCACAGCTCTCCTCTCTCTCTCACACACAGAGTACCACAGCTCTCCTCTCTCTCACACAGAGTAGCACAGCTTTCCTTTCTCTCTCTCTCACACAGAGTACAACAGCTCTCTTCTCTCTATCACACACAGAGTACCACAGCTCTCCTCTCTCTCTCTCACACAGAGTACCACAGCTCTCTTCTCTTCACACAGAGTACCACAGCTGTCCTCTCTCACACAGAGCACCACAGCTCTCCACTCTCTCTCTCTCACACAGAGTACCACAGCTCTCCTCTCTCTCACAGAGTACCACAGCTCTCCTCTCTCTCACACAGACACAGAGTACAACAGCTCTCCTCTTTCTCTCTCTCTCACACAGAGTACCACAGCTCTCCTCTCTCTCTCACACACAGAGTACCACAGCTCTCCTCTCTCTCACACACACAGAGTACCACAGCTCTCCTCTCTCTCACACACATAAAGTACTACAGCTCTCCTCTCTCTCACAAAAAGTACCACAGATCTCCTCTCTGTCTCACACAGAGTAGCACAGCTCTCCTCTATCTCTCACACAGAGTACCACAGCTCTTCTCTCACTCACACAGAGTAGCACAGCTCTCCTTTCTCTCTCTCACACACAGAGTACCACAGCTCTCCTTTCTCTCTCTCACACACAGAGTACCACAGCTCTCCTATCTCTCTCACACACACATTGTACCACAGCTCTCCTCTCTCTCTCACACACAGAGTACCACAGCTCTCCTCTCTCTCTCACACACACAGAGTACCACAGCTCTCCTCTCTCTCTCTCACACAGAGTACCACAGCTCTCCTCTCTCTCTCACACACACACAGAGTACCACAGTTCTCCTCTCTCTCACACAGAGTACCACAGCTCTCCTCTCTCTCTCACACATAAAGTACCACAGCTCTCCTCTCTCTCACACAGAATCCACAGCTCTCCTCTCTTTCTCACACAGAGTACCACAGCTCTCCTTTCTCACACAGAGTACCACAGCTCTCCTCTCTCTCACACACACATTGTACCACAGCTCTCCTCTCTCTCACACAGAGTACCACAGCTCTCCTCTCTCTCTCTCTTTCTCTCTCTCTCTCTCTCTCTCTCTCTCTCTCTCTCACACACACACACAGAGTACCACAGCTCTCCTCTCTCACACAGAGTACCACAGCTCTCCTCTCTCTCACACAGAGTAGCACAGCTCTCCTTTCTCTCTCTCTCACACAGAGTACCACAGCTCTCCTCTCTCACACAGAGTACCACAGCTCTCCTCTCTCTCACACACAGAGTACCACAGCTCTCCTCTCTCTCACACACACACAGAGTGCCACAGCTCTCTTCTCTCTCACACACACACAGACTGCCACAGCTCTCCTCTCTCTCTCTCACACAGAATACCACAGCTCTGCTCGCTCTCTCTCACACACAGAGTACCACAGCTCTCCTCTCTCTGACACAGAGGACCACAGCTCTCCTCTCTCTCTCACACACAGAGTACCACAGCTCTCCTCTCTCTCACACACACACAGAGTGCACAGCTCTCTTCTCTCTCTCTCTCTCACACACAGAGTTCCACAGCTCTCCTCTCTCTCTCTCACACTAGTACCACAGCTCTCCTCTCTCACACAGAGTACCACAGCTCTTCTCTCTCTCACACACAGAGTAGCACAGCTCTCCTCTATCTCTCACACAGAGTACGACAGCTCTCCTCTCTCTCACACAGAGTACCACAGCTCTCCTCTCTCTCTCTCTCACACAGAGCACCACAGCTCTCCTCTCTCTCTCACACACAGAGTACCACAGCTCTCCTCTCTCTCACACAGAGTAGCACAGCTTTCCTTTCTCTCTCTCTCACACAGAGTACAACAGCTCTCTTCTCTCTCTCTCACACAGAGTAGCACAGCTCTCCTCTCTCTCTCTCACACAGAGTACCACAGCTCTCCTCTCTCTCACACAGAATACCACAGCTCTCCTCTCTCTCACACACACAGAGTACCACAGCTCTCCTCTCTCTCTGTCACACAGAGTACCACAGCTCTTCTCTCTCTCACACAGAGTACCACAGCTCTCGTCTCTCTCTCTCACACAGAGTACCACAGCTCTCCTCTCTCTCACACAGAGTACCACATCTCTTCTTTCTCTCACACAGAGTACCACAGCTCTCCTCTCTCTCTCACACACAGAGTAGCACAGCTCTCCTCTCTCTCTCTCTCTCACAGAGTACCACAGCTCTCCTCTCTCACACACAGAGCAACATAGCTCTCCTCTCTCTCTCTCACACACAGAGTACCACAGCTCTCTCTCTCTCACACACACAGAGTACCACAGCTCTCCTCTCTCTCTCTCTCACACAGAGTACCACAGCTCTCCTCTCGCTCTCACACACACAGAGTACCACAGCTCTCCTCTCTCTCACACAGAGTACCACAGCTCTCCTCTCTCACACAGAGTACCACAGCTCTCCTCTCTCTCTCTCTCTCACACAAAGTACCACAGCTCTCCTCTCTCTCACACACACACAGAGTACCACAGCTCTCCTCTCTCTCTCTCACACAGAGTACCACAGCTCTCCCTCTCTCACACACATAAAGTACCACAGCTCTCCTCTCTCTCACACAGAGTAACACAGCTCTCCTCTCTCTCTCACACAGAGTACCACAGCTCTCCTCTCTCTCTCACACACAGAGTACCACAGCTCTCCTCTGTCTCACACACACAGAGTACCACAGCTCTCCTCTCTCTCTCTCTCAGACACAGAGTACCACAGCTCTCCTCTCTCTCACACACACACAAAGTACCACAGCTCTCCTCTCTCTCACACAGAGTACCACAGCTCTCCTCTCTCTCACACAGAGGACCACAGCTCTCCTCTCTCTCACACAGAGTAGCACAGGTTTCCATTCTCTCTCTCTCACACAGAGTACAACAGCTCTCTTCTCTCTATCACACACAGAGTACCACAGCTCTCCTCTCTCTCTCTCCCACAGAGTACCACAACTCTCTTCTCTTCACACAGAGTACCACAGCTGTCCTCTCTCACACAGAGCACCACAGCTCTCCACTCTCTCTCTCTCACACCGAGTACCACAGCTCTCCTCTCTCTCACACTGAGTACCACAGCTCTCCTCTCTCTCACACTGAGTACCACAGCTCTCCTCTCTCTCTCACACACAGTGTACCACAGCTCTCCACTCTCTCTCTCTCACACAGAGTACCACAGCTCTCCTCTCTCTCTCACACACAGAGTACCACAGCTCTCCTCTCTCTCTCTCTCACAGAGTACCACAGCTCTCCTCTCTCTCACACACACACACAGAGTACCACAGCTCTCCTCTCTCTCACACACACAGAGTACCACAGCTCTCCTCTCTCTCTCTCTCAGACACAGAGTACCACAGCTCTCCTCTCTCTCTCACACACACATTGTACCACAGCTCTCCTCTCTCTCTCACACACAGAGTACCACAGCTCTCCTCTCTCTCTCACACACACAGAGTACCACAGCTCTCCTCTCTCTCTCTCACACAGAGTACCACAGCTCTCCTCTCTCTCACACACACACACAGAGTACCACAGTTCTCCTCTCTCTCACACAGAGTACCACAGCTCTCCTATCTCTCTCACACATAAAGTACCACAGCTCTCCTCTCTCTCACACAGAGTACCACAGCTCTCCTCTCTTTCTCACACAGAGTACCACAGCTCTCCTCTCTCACACAGAGTACCACAGCTCTCCTCTCTCTCTCACACACATTGTACCACAGCTCTCCTCTCTCTCACACAGAGTACCTCAGCTCTCCTCTCTCTCTCTCTCTCTCTCTCTCTCTCTCTCTCTCTCTCTCACACACACACACAGAGTACCACAGCTCTCCTCTCTCACACAGAGTACCACAGCTCTCCTCTCTCTCACACAGAGTAGCACAGCTCTCCTTTCTCTCTCTCTCACACAGAATACCACAGCTCTCCTCTCTCACACAGAGTACCACAGCTCTCCTCTCTCTCACACACAGAGTACCACAGCTCTCCTCTCTCTCACACACAGAGTACCACAGCTCTCCTGTCTCTCACACACACACAGAGTACCACAGCTCTCCTCTCTCTCACACACACATTGTACCACAGCTCTCTTATCTCTCACACAGAGTACCACAGCTCTCCTCTCTCTTACACACACAAAATATCACAGCTCTCCTCTCTCTCTCACACACAGAGTGCCACAGCTCTCCTCTCTCTCACACACATAAAGTACCACAGCTCTCATCTCTCTAACACAGAGTACCACAGCTCTCCTCTCTCTCTCTCACACCGAATACCACAGCTCTGCTCGCTCGCTCTCACACACAGAGTACCACAGCTCTCCTCTCTCTCACACAGAGTACCACAGCTCTCCTCTCTCTCTCTCTCTCACACAAAGTACCACAGCTCTCCTCTCTCTCACACACACACAGAGTACCACAGCTCTCCTCTCTCTCTCTCACACAGAGTACCACAGCTCTCCCTCTCTCACACACATAAAGTACCACAGCTCTCCTCTCTCTCACACAGAGTAACACAGCTCTCCTCTCTCTCTCACACAGAGTACCACAGCTCTCCTCTCTCTTCACACACAGAGTACCACAGCTCTCCTCTGTCTCACACACACAGAGTACCACAGCTCTCCTCTCTCTCTCTCTCAGACACAGAGTACCACAGCTCTCCTCTCTCTCACACACACACAAAGTACCACAGCTCTCCTCTCTCTCACACAGAGTACCACAGCTCTCCTCTCTCTCACACAGAGGACCACAGCTCTCCTCTCTCTCACACAGAGTAGCACAGGTTTCCTTTCTCTCTCTCTCACACAGAGTACAACAGCTCTCTTCTCTCTATCACACACAGAGTACCACACCTCTCCTCTCTCTCTCTCCCACAGAGTACCACAACTCTCTTCTCTTCACACAGAGTACCACAGCTGTCCTCTCTCACACAGAGCACCACAGCTCTCCACTCTCTCTCTCTCACACCGAGTACCACAGCTCTCCTCTCTCTCTCACAGAGTAGCACAGCTCTCCTCTCTCTCACACTGAGTACCACAGCTCTCCTCTCTCTCTCACACACAGTGTACCACAGCTCTCCACTCCCTCTCTCTCACACAGAGTACCACAGCTCTCCTCTCTCTCTCACACACACAGAGTACCACAGCTCTCCTCTCTCTCTCACACACAGAGTACCACAGCTCTCCTCTCTCTCTCTCTCACAGAGTACCACAGCTCTCCTCTCTCTCACACACACACGCAGAGTACCACAGCTCTCCTCTCTCTCACACACACAGAGTACCACAGCTCTCCTCTCTCTCTCTCTCAGACACAGAGTACCACAGCTCTCCTCTCTCTCTCACACACACATTGTACCACAGCTCTCCTCTCTCTCTCACACACAGAGTACCACAGCTCTCCTCTCTCTCTCACACACACAGAGTACCACAGCTCTCCTCTCTCTCTCTCACACAGAGTACCACAGCTCTCCTCTCTCTCTCACACACACACAGAGTACCACAGTTCTCCTCTCTCTCACACAGAGTACCACAGCTCTCCTCTCTTTCTCACACAGAGTACCACAGCTCTCCTCTCTCACACAGAGTACCACAGCTCTCCTCTCTCTCACACACACATTGTACCACAGCTCTCCTCTCTCTCACACAGAGTACCACAGCTCTCCTATCTCTCTCTCTCTCTCTCTCTCTCTCTCTCTCTCTCTCTCTCTCTCACACACACACACACACACACAGAGTACCACAGCTCTCCTCTCTCACACAGAGTACCACAGCTCTCCTCTCTCTCACACACACATTGTACCACAGCTCTCCTCTCTCTCACACAGAGTACCACAGCTCTCCTATCTCTCTCTCTCTCTCTCTCTCTCTCTCTCTCTCTCTCTCTCTCTCTCTCTCTCACACACACACACACACACACAGAGTACCACAGCTCTCCTCTCTCTCACACAGAGTAGCACAGCTCTCCTTTCTCTCTCTCTCACACAGAGTACCACAGCTCTCCTCTCTCACACAGAGTACCACAGCTCTCCTCTCTCTCACACACAGAGTACCACAGCTCTCCTCTCTCTCACACACAGAGTACCACAGCTCTCCTGTCTCTCACACACACACAGAGTACCACAGCTCTCCTCTCTCTCACACACACATTGTACCACAGCTCTCTTATCTCTCACACAGAGTACCACAGCTCTCCTCTCTCTCACTCACACAGAGTACTACAGCTCTCCTCTCTCTCTCTCACACAGAGGACCACAGCTCTCATCTCTCTCACACACAGACAGAGTACCACAGCTCTCCTCTCTCTCACACAGAGTACCACAGCTCTCCTCTCTCTCACACACACACAGAGCACCATAGCTCTCCTCTCTCTCTCACACACAGAGTACCACAGCTCTCCTCTCTCTCTCACACTAGTACCACAGCTCTCCTCTCTCACACAGAGTACCACAGCTCTTCTCTCTCTCACACACAGAGTAGCACAGCTCTCCTCTCTCTCACACAGAGTACCACAGCTCTCATCTCTCTCTCTCTCACACAGAGCACCACAGCTCTCCTCTCTCTCTCTCACACAGAGTACCACAGCTCTCCTCTCTCTCACACACAGAGTACCACAGCTCTCCTGTCTCTCACACACACACAGAGTACCACAGCTCTCCTCTCTCTCACACACACATTGTACCACAGCTCTCTTATCTCTCACACAGAGTACCACAGCTCTCCTCTCTCTTACACACACAGAGTACCACAGCTCTCCTCTCTCTCTCACACACAGAGTGCCACAGCTCTCCTCTCTCTCACACACATAAAGTACCACAGCTCTCATCTCTCTAACACAGAGTACCACAGCTCTCCTCTCTCTCTCTCACACCGAATACCACAGCTCTGCTCGCTCGCTCTCACACACAGAGTACCACAGCTCTCCTCTCTCTCACACAGAGTACCACAGCTCTCCTCTCTCTCTCACACACACACAGAGTACCACAGCTCTCCTCTCTCTCACACAGAGTACCACAGCTCTCCTCTCTCTCTCACACATAAAGTACCAGAACTCTCCTCTCTCTCACACAGAGTACCACAGCTCTCCTCTCTCTCTCACACACAGAATACCACAGCTTTGCTCGCTCTCTCTCACACACAGAGAACCACAGCTCTCCTCTCTCTCACACAGAGGACCACAGCTCTCCTCTCTCTCTCACACACAGAGTACCACAGCTCTCCTCTCTCTCACACACACACAGAGTGCCACAGCTCTCTTCTCTCTCTCTCTCTCTCACACAGAGTACCACAGCTCTCCTCTCTCTCACTCACACAGAGTACTACAGCTCTCCTCTCTCTCTCTCACACAGAGGACCACAGCTCTCATCTCTCTCACACACAGACAGAGTACCACAGCTCTCCTCTCTCTCACACAGAGTACCACAGCTCTCCTCTCTCTCACACACACACAGAGCACCATAGCTCTCCTCTCTCTCTCACACACAGAGTACCACAGCTCTCCTCTCTCTCTCACACTAGTACCACAGCTCTCCTCTCTCACACAGAGTACCACAGCTCTCCTCTATCTCTCACACAAAGTACCACAGCTCTCCTCTCTCTCACACAGAGTACCACAGCTCTCATCTCTCTCTCTCTCACACAGAGCACCACAGCTCTCCTCTCTCTCTCTCACACAGAGTACCACAGCTCTCCTCTCTCTCACACAGAGTAGCACAGGTTTCCTTTCTCTCTCTCTCACACAGAGTACAACAGCTCTCTTCTCTCTATCACACACAGAGTACCACAGCTCTCCTCTCTCTCTCTTACACAGAGTACCACAACTCTCTTCTCTTCACACAGAGTACCACAGCTGTCCTCTCTCACACAGAGCACCACAGCTCTCCACTCTCTCTCTCTCACACCGAGTACCACAGCTCTCCTCTCTCTCACACAGAGTAGCACAGCTCTCCTCTCTCACACAGAGTACCACAGCTCTCCTCTCTCTCTCACACACAGTGTACCACAGCTCTCCACTCTCTCTCTCTCACACAGAGTACCACAGCTCTCCTTTCTCTCTCTCTCACACAGAGTACCACAGCTCTCCTCTCTCACACAGAGTACCACAGCTCCTCCTCTCTCTCACACACAGAGTACCACAGCTCTCCTCTCTCTCACACACACACACAGAGTACCACAGCTCTCCTCTCTCTCACACACACAGAGTACCACAGCTCTCCTCTCTCTCTCTCTCAGACACAGAGTACCACAGCTCTCCTCTCTCTCTCACACACACATTGTACCACAGCTCTTCCTCTCTCTCTCACACACAGAGTACCACAGCTCTCCTCTCTCTCTCACACACACAGAGTACCACAGCTCTCCTCTCTCTCTCTCACACAGAGTACCACAGCTCTCCTCTCTCTCTCTCACACACACAGAGTACCACAGTTCTCCTCTCTCTCACACAGAGTACCACAGCTCTCCTCTCTCTCTCACACATAAAGTACCACAGCTCTCCTCTCTCTCACACAGAGTACCACAGCTCTACTATCTTTCTCACACAGAGTACCACAGCTCTCCTCTCTCACACAAAGTACCACAGCTCTCCTCTATCTCACACACACATTGTACCACAGCTCTCCTCTCTCTCACACAGAGTACCACAGCTCTCTCTCTCACACAGAGTACCACAGCTCTCCTCTCTCTCACACAGAGTAGCACAGCTCTCCTTTCTCTCTCTCTCACACAGAGTACCACAGCTCTCCTCTCTCACACAGAGTACCACAGCTCTCCTCTCTCTCACACACAGAGTACCACAGCTCTCCTCTCTCTCACACACAGAGTACCACAGCTCTCCTGTCTCTCACACACACACAGAGTACCACAGCTCTCCTCTCTCTCACACACACATTGTACCACAGCTCTCTTATCTCTCACACAGAGTACCACAGCTCTCCTTTCTCTCTCTCACACACAGAGTACCACAGCTCTCCTCTCTCTTACACACACAGAATATCACAGCTCTCCTCTCTCTCTCTCAACACAGAGTACCACAGCTCTCCTCTCTCTCACACACAGAGTACCACAGCTCTCCTGTCTCTCACACACACACAGAGTACCACAGCTCTCCTCTCTCTCACACACACATTGTACCACAGCTCTCTTATCTCTCACACAGAGTACCACAGCTCTCCTTTCTCTCTCTCACACACAGAGTGCCACAGCTCTCCTCTCTCTCACACACATAAAGTACCACAGCTCTCATCTCTCTAACACAGAGTACCACAGCTCTCCTCTTTCTCTCTCACACAGAATACCACAGCTCTCCTCTCTCTCACACACATAAAGTACCACAGCTCTCCTCACTCTCACACACACAGAGTACCACAGCTCTCCTCTCTCTCACACAGAGTACCACAGCTCTCCTCTCTCTCTCACACACACACAGAGTACCACAGCTCTCCTCTCTCACACACACACACACACAGAGTACCACAGCTCTCCTCTCTATCACACACACACACAGAGTACCACAGCTCTCCTCTCTCTCACACAGAGTACCACAGCTCTCCTCTCTCTCTCACACATAAAGTACCACAGCTCTCCTCTCTCTCACACAGAGTACCACAGCTCTCCTCTCTTTCTCACACAGAGTACCACAGCTCTCCTCTCTCTCTCACACACACACAGAGTACCACAGCTCTCCTCTCTCTCTCACACATAAAGTACCAGAGCTCTCCTCTCTCTCACACAGAGTACCACAGCTCTCCTCTCTCTCTCACACACAGAATACCACAGCTCTGCTCGCTCTCTCTCACACACAGAGTACCACAGCTCTCCTCTCTCTCACACAGAGGACCACAGCTCTCCTCTCTCTCACACACACAGAGTACCACAGCTCTCCTCTCTCTCACACACACAGAGAGTGCCACAGCTCTCTTCTCTCTCTCTCTCTCTCACACAGAGTACCACAGCTCTCCTCTCTCTGTCTCACACAGAGTACTACAGCTCTCCTCTCTCTCTCTCACACAGAGGACCACAGCTCTCATCTCTCTCACACACAGACAGAGTACCACAGCTCTCCTCTCTCTCACACAGAGTACCACAGCTCTCCTCTCTCTCACACAC
Source organism: Ochotona princeps (assembly GCF_030435755.1). Lineage (NCBI taxonomy): Eukaryota > Metazoa > Chordata > Mammalia > Lagomorpha > Ochotonidae > Ochotona > Ochotona princeps. The sequence continues at coordinate 18,295 of NW_026696991.1, read as the reverse complement.
ACACACAGAGCACCACAGCTCTCCTCTCTCTCTCACACACAGAGTACCACAGCTCTCCTCTCTCTCACACACATAAAGTACTACAGCTCTCCTCTCTCTCACAAAAAGTACCACAGCTCTCCTCTCTCTCTCACACAGAGTAGCACAGCTCTCCTCTATCTCTCACACAGAGTACCACAGCTCTTCTCTCACTCACACAGAGTACCACAGCTCTCCTCTCTCTCACACAGAGTAGCACAGCTCTCCTTTCTCTCTCTCACACACAGAGTACCACAGCTCTCCTCTCTCTCTCACACACAGTGTACCACAGCTCTCCACTCTCTCTCTCTCACACAGAGTACCACAGCTCTCCTCTCTCTTTCTCACAAAGAATACCACAGCTCTCCTCTCTCTCTCTCACACAGAGTACCACAGCTCTCCTCTCTCTCACACAGAATACCACAGCTCTCCTCTCTCTCACACACACAGAGTACCACAGCTCTCCTCTCTCTCTGTCACACAGAGTACCACAGCTCTCCTCTGTCTCACACAGAGTACCACAGCTCTCGTCTCACTCTCTCACACAGAGTACCACAGCTCTCCTCTCTCTCACACAGAGTACCACATCTCTTCTTTCTCTCACACAGAGTACCACAGCTCTCCTCTCTCTCTCACACACAGAGTACCACAGCTCTCCTCTCTCTCTCTCTCTCTCACAGAGTACCACAGCTCTCCTCTCTCTCACACAGAGCAACACAGCTCTCCTCTCTCTCTCTGACACAGAGTATCACAGCTCTCCTCTCTCTCTCACACACACAGAGTACCACAGCTCTCCTCTCTCTCTCTCACACAGAGTACCACAGCTCTCCTCTCTCTCTCACACACACAGAGTACCACAGCTCTCCTCTCTCTCACACAGAGTACCACAGCTCTCCTCTCTCACACAGAGTACCACAGCTCTCCTCTCTCTCTCTCTCACACACAAAGTACCACAGCTCTCCTCTCTCTCACACACACACAGAGTACCACAGCTCTCCTCTCTCTCTCTCACACAGAGTACCACAGCTCTCCCTCTCTCACACACATAAAGTACCACAGCTCTCCTCTCTCTCACACAGAGTAACACAGCTCTCCTCTCTCTCTCACACAGAGTACCACAGCTCTCCTCTCTCTCTCACACACAGAGTACCACAGCTCTCCTCTCTCTCACACACACAGAGTACCACAGCTCTCCTCTCTCTCTCTCTCAGACACAGAGTACCACAGCTCTCCTCTCTCTCTCACACACACAAAGTACCACAGCTCTCCTCTCTCTCACATAGAGTACCACAGCTCTCCTCTCTCTCACACAGAGGACCACAGCTCTCCTCTCTCACACACACACAGAGTACCACAGCTCTCCTCTCTCTCTCTCACACAGAGTACCACAGCTCTCCTTTCTCTCTCACACACACAGAGTACCCCAGCTCTCCTCTCTCTCACACAGAGTACCACAGCTCTCCTCTCTCTCTCACACACAGAGTACCACAGCTCTCCTCTCTCTCTCTCACACAGAGTACCACAGCTCTCCTCTCTCTCACGCAGAGTACCACATCTCTTCTTTCTCTCACACAGAGTACCACAGCTCTCCTCTCTCTCTCACACACAGAGTAGCACAGCTCTTCTCTCTCTCTCTCTCTCTCTCTCACAGAGTACCACAGCTCTCCTCTCTCTCACACAGAGCAACATAGCTCTCCTCTCTCTCTCTCACACACAGAGTACCACAGTTCTACCTTCTCTCTCACAGAGTACCACACACACAGAGTACCACAGCTCTCCTCTCTCACACAGAGTATCACAGCTCTCCTCTCTCTCTCTCACACAGAGTACCACAGCTCTCCTCTCTCTCTCACAGAGCAGCACAGCTCTCCTCTCTCACACAGAGTACCACAGCTCTCCTCTCTCTCTCTCACACAGAGTACCACAGCTCTCCTCTCTCTCTCACAGAGTACCACAGCTCTCCTCTCTCTCTCTCTCAGACACAGAGTACCACAGCTCTCCTCTCTCTCTCACACACACAGAGTACCACAGCTCTCCTCTCTCTCTCACACACAGAGTACCACAGCTCTCCTCTCTCTCACACACACACAGAGTACCACAGCTCTCCTCTCTCTCTCTCACACAGAGTACCACAGCTCTCCTCTCTCTCTCTCTCTCACACAAAGTACCACAGCTCTCCTCTCTCTCACACACACACAGAGTACCACAGCTCTCCTCTCTCTCTCTCACACAGAGTACCACAGCTCTCCCTCTCTCACACACATAAAGTACCACAGCTCTCCTCTCTCTCACACAGAGTAACACAGCTCTCCTCTCTCTCTCACACAGAGTACCACAGCTCTCCTCTCTCTCTCACACACAGAGTACCACAGCTCTCCTCTCTCTCTCTCTCAGACACAGAGTACCACAGCTCTCCTCTCTCTCTCTCTCAGACACAGAGTACCACAGCTCTCCTCTCTCTCTCACACACACAAAGTACCACAGCTCTCCTCTCTCTCACACAGAGTACCACAGCTCTCCTCTCTCTCACACAGAGGACCACAGCTCTCTTCTCTCACACACACACAGAGTACCACAGCTCTCCTCTCTCTCTCTCACACGGAGTACCACAGCTCTCCTTTCTCTCTCACACACACAGAGTACCACAGCTCTCCTCTCTCTCACACAGAGTACCACAGCTCTCCTCTCTCTCTCACACACAGAGTACCACAGCTCTCCTCTCTCTCACACATATAAAGTACCACAGCTCTCCTCTCTCTCACACAGAGTACCACAGCTCTCCTCTCTCACACACACACAGAGTACCACAGCTCTCCTTTCTCTCTCACACACACAGAGTACCACAAGCTCTCCTCTCTCTCACACAGAGTACCACAGCTCTCCTCTCTCTCTCACACACAGAGTACCACAGCTCTCCTCTCTCTCACACATATAAAGTACCACAGCTCTCCTCTCTCTCACACAGAGTACCACAGCTCTCCTCTCTCACACACACACAGAGTACCACAGCTCTCCTCTCTCTCTCTCACACAGAGTACCACAGCTCTCCTCTCTCTCTCACACACACAGAGTACCACAGCTCTCCTATCTCTCTCACACACACATTGTACCACAGCTCTCCTCTCTCTCTCACACACAGAGTACACAGCTCTCCTCTCTCTCTCACACACACAGAGTACCACAGCTCTCCTCTCTCTCTCTCACACAGAGTACCACAGCTCTCCTCTCTCTCTCACACACACACAGAGTACCACAGTTCTCCTCTCTCTCACACAGAGTACCACAGCTCTCCTCTCTCTCTCACACATAAAGTACCACAGCTCTCCTCTCTCTCACACAGAATCCACAGCTCTCCTCTCTTTCTCACACAGAGTACCACAGCTCTCCTCTCTCACACAGAGTACCACAGCTCTCCTCTCTCTCACACACACATTGTACCACAGCTCTCCTCTCTCTCACACAGAGTACCACAGCTCTCCTCTCTCTCTCTCTCTCTCTCTCTTTCTCTCTCTCTCTCTCTCTCTCTCTCTCTCTCTCTCACACACACACACAGAGTACCACAGCTCTCCTCTCTCACACAGAGTACCACAGCTCTCCTCTCTCTCACACAGAGTAGCACAGCTCTCCTTTCTCTCTCTCTCACACAGAGTACCACAGCTCTCCTCTCTCACACAGAGTACCACAGCTCTCCTCTCTCTCACACACAGAGTACCACAGCTCTCCTCTCTCTCACACACACACAGAGTGCCACAGCTCTCTTCTCTCTCACACACACACAGAGTGCCACAGCTCTCCTCTCTCTCTCTCACACAGAATACCACAGCTCTGCTCGCTCTCTCTCACACACAGAGTACCACAGCTCTCCTCTCTCTCACACAGAGGACCACAGCTCTCCTCTCTCTCTCACACACAGAGTACCACAGCTCTCCTCTCTCTCACACACACACAGAGTGCCACAGATCTCTTCTCTCTCTCTCTCTCACACACAGAGTTCCACAGCTCTCCTCTCTCTCTCTCACACTAGTACCACAGCTCTCCTCTCTCACACAGAGTACCACAGCTCTTCTCTCTCTCACACACAGAGTAGCACAGCTCTCCTCTATCTCTCACACAGAGTACGACAGCTCTCCTCTCTCTCACACAGAGTACCACAGCTCTCCTCTCTCTCTCTCTCACACAGAGCACCACAGCTCTCCTCTCTCTCTCACACACAGAGTACCACAGCTCTCCTCTCTCTCACACAGAGTAGCACAGCTTTCCTTTCTCTCTCTCTCACACAGAGTACAACAGCTCTCTTCTCTCTATCACACACAGAGTACCACAGCTCTCCTCTCTCTCTCTCACACAGAGTACCACAGCTCTCTTCTCTTCACACAGAGTACCACAGCTGTCCTCTCTCACACAGAGCACCACAGCTCTCCACTCTCTCTCTCTCACACAGAGTACCACAGCTCTCCTCTCTCTCACACAGAGTACCCCAGCTCTCCTCTCTCTCACACAGACACAGAGTACCACAGCTCTCCTCTCTCTCTCGCACACAGAGTACCACAGCTCTCCTCTCTCTCTCACACACAGAGTACCACAGCTCTCCTCTCTCTCACACACACAGAGTACCACAGCTCTCCTCTCTCTCACACACATAAAGTACTACAGCTCTCCTCTCTCTCACAAAAAGTACCACAGCTCTCCTCTCTCTCTCACACAGAGTAGCACAGCTCTCCTCTATCTCTCACACAGAGTACCACAGCTCTTCTCTCACTCACACAGAGTACCACAGCTCTCCTCTCTCTCACACAGAGTACCACAGCTCTCCTCTCTCTCTCTCTCACACAGAGCACCACAGCTCTCCTCTCTCTCTCACACACAGAGTACCACAGCTCTCCTCTCTCTCACACAGAGTAGCACAGCTTTCCTTTCTCTCTCTCTCACACAGAGTACAACAGCTCTCTTCTCTCTCTCTCACACAGAGTAGCACAGCTCTCCTCTCTCTCTCTCACACAGAGTACCACAGCTCTCCTCTCTCTCACACAGAATACCACAGCTCTCCTCTCTCTCACACACACAGAGTACCACAGCTCTCCTCTCTCTCTGTCACACAGAGTACCACAGCTCTTCTCTCTCTCACACAGAGTACCACAGCTCTCGTCTCTCTCTCTCACACAGAGTACCACAGCTCTCCTCTCTCTCACACAGAGTACCACATCTCTTCTTTCTCTCACACAGAGTACCACAGCTCTCCTCTCTCTCTTCACACACAGAGTAGCACAGCTCTCCTCTCTCTCTCTCTCTCACAGAGTACCACAGCTCTCCTCTCTCACACACAGAGCAACATAGCTCTCCTCTCTCTCTCTCACACACAGAGTACCACAGCTCTCTCTCTCACACACACACAGAGTACCACAGCTCTCCTCTCTCTCTCTCTCACACAGAGTACCACAGCTCTCCTCTCGCTCTCACACACACAGAGTACCACAGCTCTCCTCTCTCTCACACAGAGTACCACAGCTCTCCTCTCTCACACAGAGTACCACAGCTCTCCTCTCTCTCTCTCTCTCACACAAAGTACCACAGCTCTCCTCTCTCTCACACACACACAGAGTACCACAGCTCTCCTCTCTCTCTCTCACACAGAGTACCACAGCTCTCCCCTCTCTCACACACATAAAGTACCACAGCTCTCCTCTCTCTCACACAGAGTAACACAGCTCTCTCTCTCTCTCACACAGAGTACCACAGCTCTCCTCTCTCTCTCACACACAGAGTACCACAGCTCTCCTCTGTCTCACACACACAGAGTAACCACAGCTCTCCTCTCTCTCTCTCTCAGACACAGAGTACCACAGCTCTCCTCTCTCTCACACACACACAAAGTACCACAGCTCTCCTCTCTCTCTCACACAGAGTACCACAGCTCTCCTCTCTCTCACACAGAGGACCACAGCTCTCCTCTCTCTCACACAGAGTAGCACAGGTTTCCATTCTCTCTCTCTCACACAGAGTACAACAGCTCTCTTCTCTCTATCACACACAGAGTACCACAGCTCTCCTCTCTCTCTCTCCCACAGAGTACCACAACTCTCTTCTCTTCACACAGAGTACCACAGCTGTCCTCTCTCACACAGAGCACCACAGCTCTCCACTCTCTCTCTCTCACACCGAGTACCACAGCTCTCCTCTCTCTCACACTGAGTACCACAGCTCTCCTCTCTCTCACACTGAGTACCACAGCTCTCCTCTCTCTCTCACACACAGTGTACCACAGCTCTCCACTCTCTCTCTCTCACACAGAGTACCACAGCTCTCCTCTCTCTCTCACACACACAGAGTACCACAGCTCTCCTCTCTCTCTCACACACAGAGTACCACAGCTCTCCTCTCTCTCTCTCTCACAGAGTACCACAGCTCTCCTCTCTCTCACACACACACACAGAGTACCACAGCTCTCCTCTCTCTCACACACACAGAGTACCACAGCTCTCCTCTCTCTCTCTCTCAGACACAGAGTACCACAGCTCTCCTCTCTCTCTCACACACACATTGTACCACAGCTCTCCTCTCTCTCTCACACACAGAGTACCACAGCTCTCCTCTCTCTCTCACACACACAGAGTACCACAGCTCTCCTCTCTCTCTCTCACACAGAGTACCACAGCTCTCCTCTCTCTCTCACACACACACAGAGTACCACAGTTCTCCTCTCTCTCACACAGAGTACCACAGCTCTCCTATCTCTCTCACACATAAAGTACCACAGCTCTCCTCTCTCTCACACAGAGTACCACAGCTCTCCTCTCTTTCTCACACAGAGTACCACAGCTCTCCTCTCTCACACAGAGTACCACAGCTCTCCTCTCTCTCTCACACACATTGTACCACAGCTCTCCTCTCTCTCACGACAGAGTACCTCAGCTCTCCTCTCTCTCTCTCTCTCTCTCTCTCTCTCTCTCTCTCTCTCTCTCTCTCTCTCTCACACACACACAGAGTACCACAGCTCTCCTCTCTCACACAGAGTACCACAGCTCTCCTCTCTCTCACACAGAGTAGCACAGCTCTCCTTTCTCTCTCTCTCACACAGAGTACCACAGCTCTCCTCTCTCACACAGAGTACCACAGCTCTCCTCTCTCTCACACACAGAGTACCACAGCTCTCCTCTCTCTCACACACAGAGTACCACAGCTCTCCTGTCTCTCACACACACACAGAGTACCACAGCTCTCCTCTCTCTCACACACACATTGTACCACAGCTCTCTTATCTCTCACACAGAGTACCACAGCTCTCCTCTCTCTTACACACACAGAATATCACAGCTCTCCTCTCTCTCTCACACACACAGTGCCACAGCTCTCCTCTCTCTCACACACATAAAGTACCACAGCTCTCATCTCTCTAACACAGAGTACCACAGCTCTCCTCTCTCTCTCTCTCACAGAGTACCACAGCTCTCCTCTCTCTCACACACACACGCAGAGTACCACAGCTCTCCTCTCTCTCACACACACAGAGTACCACAGCTCTCCTCTCTCTCTCTCTCAGACACAGAGTACCACAGCTCTCCTCTCTCTCTCACACACACATTGTACCACAGCTCTCCTCTCTCTCTCACACACAGAGTACCACAGCTCTCCTCTCTCTCTCACACACACAGAGTACCACAGCTCTCCTCTCTCTCTCTCACACAGAGTACCACAGCTCTCCTCTCTCTCTCACACACACACAGAGTACCACAGTTCTCCTCTCTCTCACACAGAGTACCACAGCTCTCCTCTCTTCTCACACAGAGTACCACAGCTCTCCTCTCTCACACAGAGTACCACAGCTCTCCTCTCTCTCACACACACATTGTACCACAGCTCTCCTCTCTTTCACACAGAGTACCACAGCTCTCCTATCTCTCTCTCTCTCTCTCTCTCTCTCTCTCTCTCTCTCTCTCTCTCTCACACACACACACACACACACACAGAGTAACCACAGCTCTCCTCTCTCACACAGAGTACCACAGCTCTCCTCTCTCTCACACAGAGTAGCACAGCTCTCCTTTCTCTCTCTCTCACACAGAGTACCACAGCTCTCCTCTCTCACACAGAGTACCACAGCTCTCCTCTCTCTCACACACAGAGTACCACAGCTCTCCTCTCTCTCACACACAGAGTACCACAGCTCTCCTGTCTCTCACACACACACAGAGTACCACAGCTCTCCTCTCTCTCACACACACATTGTAACCACAGCTCTCTTATCTCTCACACAGAGTACCACAGCTCTCCTCTCTCTCACTCACACAGAGTACTACAGCTCTCCTCTCTCTCTCTCACACAGAGGACCACAGCTCTCATCTCTCTCACACACAGACAGAGTACCACAGCTCTCCTCTCTCTCACACAGAGTACCACAGCTCTCCTCTCTCTCACACACAAACAGAGCACCATAGCTCTCCTCTCTCTCTCACACACAGAGTACCACAGCTCTCCTCTCTCTCTCACACTAGTACCACAGCTCTCCTCTCTCACACAGAGTACCACAGCTCTTCTCTCTCTCACACACAGAGTAGCACAGCTCTCCTCTCTCTCACACAGAGTACCACAGCTCTCATCTCTCTCTCTCTCACACAGAGCACCACAGCTCTCCTCTCTCTCTCTCACACAGAGTACCACAGCTCTCCTCTCTCTCACACACAGAGTACCACAGCTCTCCTGTCTCTCACACACACACAGAGTACCACAGCTCTCCTCTCTCTCACACACACATTGTACCACAGCTCTCTTATCTCTCACACAGAGTACCACAGCTCTCCTCTCTCTTACACACACAGAGTACCACAGCTCTCCTCTCTCTCTCACACACAGAGTGCCACAGCTCTCCTCTCTCTCACACACATAAAGTACCACAGCTCTCATCTCTCTAACACAGAGTACCACAGCTCTCCTCTCTCTCTCTCACACCGAATACCACAGCTCTGCTCGCTCGCTCTCACACACAGAGTACCACAGCTCTCCTCTCTCTCACACAGAGTACCACAGCTCTCCTCTCTCTCTCACACACACACAGAGTACCACAGCTCTCCTCTCTCTCACACAGAGTACCACAGCTCTCCTCTCTCTCTCACACATAAAGTACCAGAACTCTCCTCTCTCTCACACAGAGTACCACAGCTCTCCTCTCTCTCTCACACACAGAATACCACAGCTTTGCTCGCTCTCTCTCACACACAGAGTACCACAGCTCTCCTCTCTCTCACACAGAGGACCACAGCTCTCCTCTCTCTCTCACACACAGAGTACCACAGCTCTCCTCTCTCTCACACACACACAGAGTGCCACAGCTCTCTTCTCTCTCTCTCTCTCTCACACAGAGTACCACAGCTCTCCTCTCTCTCACTCACACAGAGTACTACAGCTCTCCTCTCTCTCTCTCACACAGAGGACCACAGCTCTCATCTCTCTCACACACAGACAGAGTACCACAGCTCTCCTCTCTCTCACACAGAGTACCACAGCTCTCCTCTCTCTCACACACACACAGAGCACCATAGCTCTCCTCTCTCTCTCACACACAGAGTACCACAGCTCTCCTCTCTCTCTCACACTAGTACCACAGCTCTCCTCTCTCACACAGAGTACCACAGCTCTCCTCTATCTCTCACACAAAGTACCACAGCTCTCCTCTCTCTCACACAGAGTACCACAGCTCTCATCTCTCTCTCTCTCACACAGAGCACCACAGCTCTCCTCTCTCTCTCTCACACAGAGTACCACAGCTCTCCTCTCTCTCACACAGAGTAGCACAGGTTTCCTTTCTCTCTCTCTCACACAGAGTACAACAGCTCTCTTCTCTCTATCACACACAGAGTACCACAGCTCTCCTCTCTCTCTCTTACACAGAGTACCACAACTCTCTTCTCTTCACACAGAGTACCACAGCTGTCCTCTTCTCACACAGAGCACCACAGCTCTCCACTCTCTCTCTCTCACACCGAGTACCACAGCTCTCCTCTCTCTCACACAGAGTAGCACAGCTCTCCTCTCTCACACAGAGTACCACAGCTCTCCTCTCTCTCTCACACACAGTGTACCACAGCTCTCCACTCTCTCTCTCTCACACAGAGTACCACAGCTCTCCTTTCTCTCTCTCTCACACAGAGTACCACAGCTCTCCTCTCTCACACAGAGTACCACAGCTCTCCTCTCTCTCACACACAGAGTACCACAGCTCTCCTCTCTCTCACACACACACACAGAGTAACCCCACAGCTCTCCTCTCTCTCACACACACAGAGTACCACAGCTCTCCTCTCTCTCTCTCTCAGACACAGAGTACCACAGCTCTCCTCTCTCTCTCACACACACATTGTACCACAGCTCTCCTCTCTCTCTCACACACAGAGTACCACAGCTCTCCTCTCTCTCTCACACACACAGAGTACCACAGCTCTCCTCTCTCTCTCTCACACAGAGTACCACAGCTCTCCTCTCTCTCTCTCACACACACAGAGTACCACAGTTCTCCTCTCTCTCACACAGAGTACCACAGCTCTCCTCTCTCTCTCACACATAAAGTACCACAGCTCTCCTCTCTCTCACACAGAGTACCACAGCTCTACTATCTTTCTCACACAGAGTACCACAGCTCTCCTCTCTCACACAAAGTACCACAGCTCTCCTCTATCTCACACACACATTGTACCACAGCTCTCCTCTCTCTCACACAGAGTACCACAGCTCTCCTCTCTCACACAGAGTACCACAGCTCTCCTCTCTCTCACACAGAGTAGCACAGCTCTCCTTTCTCTCTCTCTCACACAGAGTACCACAGCTCTCCTCTCTCACACAGAGTACCACAGCTCTCCTCTCTCTCACACACAGAGTACCACAGCTCTCCTCTCTCTCACACACAGAGTACCACAGCTCTCCTGTCTCTCACCACACACACAGAGTACCACAGCTCTCCTCTCTCTCACACACACATTGTACCACAGCTCTCTTATCTCTCACACAGAGTACCACAGCTCTCCTTTCTCTCTCTCACACACAGAGTACCACAGCTCTCCTCTCTCTTACACAAACAGAATATCACAGCTCTCCTCTCTCTCTCTCACACAGAGTACCACAGCTCTCCTCTCTCTCACACACAGAGTACCACAGCTCTCCTGTCTCTCACACACACACAGAGTACCACAGCTCTCCTCTCTCTCACACACACATTGTACCACAGCTCTCTTATCTCTCACACAGAGTACCACAGCTCTCCTTTCTCTCTCACACACACAGAGTACCACAGCTCTCCTCTCTCTCACACAGAGTACCACAGCTCTCCTCTCTCTCTCACACACAGAGTACCACAGCTCTCCTCTCTCTCACACATATAAAGTACCACAGCTCTCCTCTCTCTCACACAGAGTACCACAGCTCTCCTCTCTCACACACACACAGAGTACCACAGCTCTCCTTTCTCTCTCACACACACAGAGTACCACAGCTCTCCTCTCTCTCACACAGAGTACCACAGCTCTCCTCTCTCTCTCACACACAGAGTACCACAGCTCTCCTCTCTCTCACACATATAAAGTACCACAGCTCTCCTCTCTCTCACACAGAGTACCACAGCTCTCCTCTCTCACACACACACAGAGTACCACAGCTCTCCTCTCTCTCTCTCACACAGAGTACCACAGCTCTCCTCTCTCTCTCACACACACAGAGTACCACAGCTCTCCTATCTCTCTCACACACACATTGTACCACAGCTCTCCTCTCTCTCTCACACACAGAGTACCACAGCTCTCCTCTCTCTCTCACACACACAGAGTACCACAGCTCTCCTCTCTCTCTCTCACACAGAGTACCACAGCTCTCCTCTCTCTCTCACACACACACAGAGTACCACAGTTCTCCTCTCTCTCACACAGAGTACCACAGCTCTCCTCTCTCTCTCACACATAAAGTACCACAGCTCTCCTCTCTCTCACACAGAATCCACAGCTCTCCTCTCTTTCTCACACAGAGTACCACAGCTCTCCTCTCTCACACAGAGTACCACAGCTCTCCTCTCTCTCACACACACATTGTACCACAGCTCTCCTCTCTCTCACACAGAGTACCACAGCTCTCCTCTCTCTCTCTCTCTCTCTCTCTTTCTCTCTCTCTCTCTCTCTCTCTCTCTCTCTCTCACACACACACACAGAGTACCACAGCTCTCCTCTCTCACACAGAGTACCACAGCTCTCCTCTCTCTCACACAGAGTAGCACAGCTCTCCTTTCTCTCTCTCTCACACAGAGTACCACAGCTCTCCTCTCTCACACAGAGTACCACAGCTCTCCTCTCTCTCACACACAGAGTACCACAGCTCTCCTCTCTCTCACACACACACAGAGTGCCACAGCTCTCTTCTCTCTCACACACACACAGAGTGCCACAGCTCTCCTCTCTCTCTCTCACACAGAATACCACAGCTCTGCTCGCTCTCTCTCACACACAGAGTACCACAGCTCTCCTCTCTCTCACACAGAGGACCACAGCTCTCCTCTCTCTCTCACACACAGAGTACCACAGCTCTCCTCTCTCTCACACACACACAGAGTGCCACAGATCTCTTCTCTCTCTCTCTCTCACACACAGAGTTCCACAGCTCTCCTCTCTCTCTCTCACACTAGTACCACAGCTCTCCTCTCTCACACAGAGTACCACAGCTCTTCTCTCTCTCACACACAGAGTAGCACAGCTCTCCTCTATCTCTCACACAGAGTACGACAGCTCTCCTCTCTCTCACACAGAGTACCACAGCTCTCCTCTCTCTCTCTCTCACACAGAGCACCACAGCTCTCCTCTCTCTCTCACACAGAGTAGCACAGCTCTCCTCTCTCTCACACAGAGTAGCACAAGCTTTCCTTTCTCTCTCTCTCACACAGAGTACAACAGCTCTCTTCTCTCTATCACACACAGAGTACCACAGCTCTCCTCTCTCTCTCTCACACAGAGTACCACAGCTCTCTTCTCTTCACACAGAGTACCACAGCTGTCCTCTCTCACACAGAGCACCACAGCTCTCCACTCTCTCTCTCTCACACAGAGTACCACAGCTCTCCTCTCTCTCACACAGAGTACCCCAGCTCTCCTCTCTCTCACACAGACACAGAGTACCACAGCTCTCCTCTCTCTCTCGCACACAGAGTACCACAGCTCTCCTCTCTCTCTCACACACAGAGTACCACAGCTCTCCTCTCTCTCACACACACAGAGTACCACAGCTCTCCTCTCTCTCACACACATAAAGTACTACAGCTCTCCTCTCTCTCACAAAAAGTACCACAGCTCTCCTCTCTCTCTCACACAGAGTAGCACAGCTCTCCTCTATCTCTCACACAGAGTACCACAGCTCTTCTCTCACTCACACAGAGTACCACAGCTCTCCTCTCTCTCACACAGAGTACCACAGCTCTCCTCTCTCTCTCTCTCACACAGAGCACCACAGCTCTCCTCTCTCTCTCACACACAGAGTACCCACAGCTCTCCTCTCTCTCACACAGAGTAGCACAGCTTTCCTTTCTCTCTCTCTCACACAGAGTACAACAGCTCTCTTCTCTCTCTCTCACACAGAGTAGCACAGCTCTCCTCTCTCTCTCTCACACAGAGTACCACAGCTCTCCTCTCTCTCACACAGAATACCACAGCTCTCCTCTCTCTCACACACACAGAGTACCACAGCTCTCCTCTCTCTCTGTCACACAGAGTACCACAGCTCTTCTCTCTCTCACACAGAGTACCACAGCTCTCGTCTCTCTCTCTCACACAGAGTACCACAGCTCTCCTCTCTCTCACACAGAGTACCACATCTCTTCTTTCTCTCACACAGAGTACCACAGCTCTCCTCTCTCTCTCACACACAGAGTAGCACAGCTCTCCTCTCTCTCTCTCTCTCACAGAGTACCACAGCTCTCCTCTCTCACACACAGAGCAACATAGCTCTCCTCTCTCTCTCTCACACACAGAGTACCACAGCTCTCTCTCTCTCACACACACAGAGTACCACAGCTCTCCTCTCTCTCTCTCTCACACAGAGTACCACAGCTCTCCTCTCGCTCTCACACACACAGAGTACCACAGCTCTCCTCTCTCTCACACAGAGTACCACAGCTCTCCTCTCTCACACAGAGTACCACAGCTCTCCTCTCTCTCTCTCTCTCACACAAAGTACCACAGCTCTCCTCTCTCTCACACACACACAGAGTACCACAGCTCTCCTCTCTCTCTCTCACACAGAGTACCACAGCTCTCTCCCTCTCTCACACACATAAAGTACCAACAGCTCTCCTCTCTCTCACACAGAGTAACACAGCTCTCCTCTCTCTCTCACACAGAGTACCACAGCTCTCCTCTCTCTCACACAGAGTAGCACAGCTTTCCTTTCTCTCTCTCTCACACAGAGTACAACAGCTCTCTTCTCTCTATCACACACAGAGTACCACAGCTCTCCTCTCTCACTCTCACACAGAGTACCACAGCTCTCTTCTCTTCACACAGAGTACCACAGCTGTCCTCTCTCACACAGAGCACCACAGCTCTCCACTCTCTCTCTCTCACACAGAGTACCACAGCTCTCCTCTCTCTCACACAGAGTACCCCAGCTCTCCTCTCTCTCACACAGACACAGAGTACCACAGCTCTCCTCTCTCTCTCGCACACAGAGTACCACAGCTCTCCTCTCTCTCTCACACACAGAGTACCACAGCTCTCCTCTCTCTCACACACACAGAGTACCACAGCTCTCCTCTCTCTCACACACATAAAGTACTACAGCTCTCCTCTCTCTCAACAAAAAGTACCACAGCTCTCCTCTCTCTCTCACACAGAGTAGCACAGCTCTCCTCTATCTCTCACACAGAGTACCACAGCTCTTCTCTCACTCACACAGAGTACCACAGCTCTCCTCTCTCTCACACAGAGTACCACAGCTCTCCTCTCTCTCTCTCTCACACAGAGCACCACAGCTCTCCTCTCTCTCTCACACACAGAGTACCACAGCTCTCCTCTCTCTCACACAGAGTAGCACAGCTTTCCTTTCTCTCTCTCTCACACAGAGTACAACAGCTCTCTTCTCCTCTCTCTCACACAGAGTAGCACAGCTCTCCTCTCTCTCTCTCACACAGAGTACCACAGCTCTCCTCTCTCTCACACAGAATACCACAGCTCTCCTCTCTCTCACACACACAGAGTACCACAGCTCTCCTCTCTCCTCTGTCACACAGAGTACCACAGCTCTTCTCTCTCTCACACAGAGTACCACAGCTCTCGTCTCTCTCTCTCACACAGAGTACCACAGCTCTCCTCTCTCTCACACAGAGTACCACATCTCTTCTTTCTCTCACACAGAGTACCACAGCTCTCCTCTCTCTCTCACACACAGAGTAGCACAGCTCTCCTCTCTCTCTCTCTCTCACAGAGTACCACAGCTCTCCTCTCTCACACACAGAGCAACATAGCTCTCCTCTCTCTCTCTCACACACAGAGTACCACAGCTCTCTCTCTCT
The DNA here is from genome assembly GCF_030435755.1 of Ochotona princeps. Lineage (NCBI taxonomy): Eukaryota > Metazoa > Chordata > Mammalia > Lagomorpha > Ochotonidae > Ochotona > Ochotona princeps. The sequence goes on along the minus strand of NW_026696991.1, from coordinate 2,751 downwards.
CACACACACAGAGTACGACAGCTCTCCTCTCTCTCTCTCTCACACAGAGTACCACAGCTCTCCTCTCGCTCTCACACACACAGAGTACCACAGCTCTCCTCTCTCTCACACAGAGTACCACAGCTCTCCTCTCTCACACAGAGTACCACAGCTCTCCTCTCTCTCTCTCTCTCACACAAAGTACCACAGCTCTCCTCTCTCTCACACACACACAGAGTACCACAGCTCTCCTCTCTCTCTCTCACACAGAGTACCACAGCTCTCCCTCTCTCACACACATAAAGTACCACAGCTCTCCTCTCTCTCACACAGAGTAACACAGCTCTCCTCTCTCTCTCACAACAGAGTACCACAGCTCTCCTCTCTCTCTCACACACAGAGTACCACAGCTCTCCTCTGTCTCACACACACAGAGTACCACAGCTCTCCTCTCTCTCTCTCTCAGACACAGAGTACCACAGCTCTCCTCTCTCTCACACACACACAAAGTACCACAGCTCTCCTCTCTCTCACACAGAGTACCACAGCTCTCCTCTCTCTCACACAGAGGACCACAGCTCTCCTCTCTCTCACACAGAGTAGCACAGGTTTCCATTCTCTCTCTCTCACACAGAGAGTACAACAGCTCTCTTCTCTCTATCACACACAGAGTACCACAGCTCTCCTCTCTCTCTCTCCCACAGAGTACCACAACTCTCTTCTCTTCACACAGAGTACCACAGCTGTCCTCTCTCACACAGAGCACCACAGCTCTCCACTCTCTCTCTCTCACACCGAGTACCACAGCTCTCCTCTCTCTCACACTGAGTACCACAGCTCTCCTCTCTCTCACACTGAGTACCACAGCTCTCCTCTCTCTCTCACACACAGTGTACCACAGCTCTCCACTCTCTCTCTCTCACACAGAGTACCACAGCTCTCCTCTCTCTCTCACACACACAGAGTACCACAGCTCTCCTCTCTCTCTCACACACAGAGTACCACAGCTCTCCTCTCTCTCTCTCTCACAGAGTACCACAGCTCTCCTCTCTCTCACACACACACACAGAGTACCACAGCTCTCCTCTCTCTCACACACACAGAGTACCACAGCTCTCCTCTCTCTCTCTCTCAGACACAGAGTACCACAGCTCTCCTCTCTCTCTCACACACACATTGTACCACAGCTCTCCTCTCTCTCTCACACACAGAGTACCACAGCTCTCCTCTCTCTCTCACACACACAGAGTACCACAGCTCTCCTCTCTCTCTCTCACACAGAGTACCACAGCTCTCCTCTCTCTCTCACACACACACAGAGTACCACAGTTCTCCTCTCTCTCACACAGAGTACCACAGCTCTCCTATCTCTCTCACACATAAAGTACCACAGCTCTCCTCTCTCTCACACAGAGTACCACAGCTCTCCTCTCTTTCTCACACAGAGTACCACAGCTCTCCTCTCTCACACAGAGTACCACAGCTCTCCTCTCTCTCTCACACACATTGTACCACAGCTCTCCTCTCTCTCACACAGAGTACCTCAGCTCTCCTCTCTCTCTCTCTCTCTCTCTCTCTCTCTCTCTCTCTCTCTCTCTCTCTCACACACACACACAGAGTACCACAGCTCTCCTCTCTCACACAGAGTACCACAGCTCTCCTCTCTCTCACACAGAGTAGCACAGCTCTCCTTTCTCTCTCTCTCACACAGAGTACCACAGCTCTCCTCTCTCACACAGAGTACCACAGCTCTCCTCTCTCTCACACACAGAGTACCACAGCTCTCCTCTCTCTCACACACAGAGTACCACAGCTCTCCTGTCTCTCACACACACACAGAGTACCACAGCTCTCCTCTCTCTCACACACACATTGTACCACAGCTCTCTTATCTCTCACACAGAGTACCACAGCTCTCCTCTCTCTTACACACACAGAATATCACAGCTCTCCTCTCTCTCTCACACACAGAGTGCCACAGCTCTCCTCTCTCTCACACACATAAAGTACCACAGCTCTCATCTCTCTAACACAGAGTACCACAGCTCTCCTCTCTCTCTCTCTCACAGAGTACCACAGCTCTCCTCTCTCTCACACACACACGCAGAGTACCACAGCTCTCCTCTCTCTCACACACACAGAGTACCACAGCTCTCCTCTCTCTCTCTCTCAGACACAGAGTACCACAGCTCTCCTCTCTCTCTCACACACACATTGTACCACAGCTCTCCTCTCTCTCTCACACACAGAGTACCACAGCTCTCCTCTCTCTCTCACACACACAGAGTACCACAGCTCTCCTCTCTCTCTCTCACACAGAGTACCACAGCTCTCCTCTCTCTCTCACACACACACAGAGTACCACAGTTCTCCTCTCTCTCACACAGAGTACCACAGCTCTCCTCTCTTTCTCACACAGAGTACCACAGCTCTCCTCTCTCACACAGAGTACCACAGCTCTCCTCTCTCTCACACACACATTGTACCACAGCTCTCCTCTCTTTCACACAGAGTACCACAGCTCTCCTATCTCTCTCTCTCTCTCTCTCTCTCTCTCTCTCTCTCTCTCTCTCTCTCTCACACACACACACACACACACACAGAGTACCACAGCTCTCCTCTCTCACACAGAGTACCACAGCTCTCCTCTCTCTCACACAGAGTAGCACAGCTCTCCTTTCTCTCTCTCTCACACAGAGTACCACAGCTCTCCTCTCTCACACAGAGTACCACAGCTCTCCTCTCTCTCACACACAGAGTACCACAGCTCTC
>NW_026696990.1:0-45531 GCF_030435755.1 Ochotona princeps | reverse complement strand
GAGAACAACTCCATTTGGCTCACTAACTTCACACACCATCAGGCTTCCAAGCAGCTCTCAAGGAAACTCAGATTTCACACTCTATGCTTAGTGCCCTTTGTATGGCTAGGACTGAAATGAACCTGGTAGAGCATCCCACACAAACGAATGCTCCACATGCGGGTTTCACATGCCACCAACTCCACATTCACAGGCAACTTCAGCGCCACAGCCGTTTTCAGATAGCCCTCAATGCAAAGGCTCTAGACGCAAATATTGGTGTGAGAGCTAATTCAATCAAGGAAACACTGCATGTTGGTGAAGGGCATATTGAAGAAGGATCAGCCGAGTGGTTCTTGTGGGAGAACAACTCCATTTGGCTCACTAACTTCACACACCATCAGGCTACCAAGCAGCTCTCAAGGAAACTCAGTTTTCACACTCTATGCTTAGTGCCCTTTGAGTGCATTATCTAGGAATGAACCTGGTAGAGCATCCCACACAAACGAATGCTCCACATGCGGGTTTCACATGCCACCAACTCCACATTCACAGGCAACTTCAGCGCCACAGCCGTTTTCAGATAGCCCTCAATGCAAAGGCTCTAGACGCAAATATTGGTGTGAGAGCTAATTCAATCAAGGAAACACTGCATGTTGGTGAAGGGCATATTGAAGAAGGATCAGCCGAGTGGTTCTTCTGGGAGAACAACTCCATTTGGCTCACTAACTTCACACACCATCAGGCTTCCAAGCAGCTCTCAAGGAAACTCAGTTTTCACACTCTATGTTTAGTGCCCTTTGTATGGCTAGGACTGAAATGAACCTGGTAGAGCATCCCACACAAACGAATGCTCCACATGCGGGTTTCACATGCCACCAACTCCACATTTACAGGCAACTTCAGCGCCACAGCCGTTTTCAGATATCCCTCAATGCAAAGGCTCTAGACGCAAATATTGGTGTGAGAGCTAATTCAATCAAGGAAACACTGCATGTTGGTGAAGGGCATATTGAAAAAGGATCAGCCGAGTGGTTCTTGTGGGAGAACAACTCCATTTGGCTCACTAACGTCACACACCATCAGGCTTCCAAGCAGCTCTCAAGGAAACTCAGTTTTCACACTCTATGCTTAGTGCTCTTTGTGTGCCTAGGACTGAAATGAACCTGGTAGAGCATCCCACACAAACGAATGCTCCACATGCGGGTTTCACATGCCACCAACTCCACATTCACAGGCAACTTCAGCGCCACAGCCGTTTTCAGATAGCCCTCAATGCAAAGGCTCTAGACGCCAATATTGGTGTGAGAGCTAATTCAATCAAGGAAACACTGCATGTTGGTGAAGGGCATATTGAAGAAGGATCAGCCGAGTGGTTCTTGTGGGAGAACAACTCCATTTGGCTCACTAACTTCACACACCATCAGGCTTCCAAGCAGCTCTCAAGGAAACTCAGTTTTCACACTCTATGCTTAGTGCCCTTTGAGTGCATTATCTAGGAATGAACCTGGTAGAGCATCCCACACAAACGAATGCTCCACATGCGGGTTTCACATGCCACCAACTCCACATTCACAGGCAACTTCAGCGCCACAGCCGTTTTCAGATAGCCCTCAATGCAAAGGCTCTAGACGCAAATATTGGTGTGAGAGCTAATTCAATCAAGGAAACACTGCATGTTGGTGAAGGGCATATTGAAGAACGATCAGCCGAGTGGTTCTTGTGGGAGAACAACTCCATTTGGCTCACTAACTTCACACACCATCAGGCTTCCAAGCAGCTCTCAAGGAATCTCAGTTTTCACGCTCTATGCTTAGTGCCCTTTGTATGGCTAGGACTGAAATGAACCTGGTAGAGCATCCCACACAAACGAATGCTCCACATGCGGGTTTCACATGCCACCAACTCCACATTCAGAGACAACTTCAGCGTCACAGCCGTTTTCAGATAGCCCTCAATGCAAAGGCTCTAGACGCCAATATTGGTGTGAGAGCTAATTCAATCAAGGAAACACTGCATGTTGGTGAAGGGCATATTGAAGAAGGATCAGCCGAGTGGTTCTTGTGGGAGAACAACTCCATTTGGCTCACTAACTTCACACACCATCAGGCTTCCAAGCAGCTCTCAAGGAAACTCAGTTTTCACACTCTATGCTTAGTGCCCTTTGAGTGCATGATCTAGGAATGAACCTGGTAGAGCATCCCACACAAACGAATGCTCCACATGCGGGTTTCACATGCCACCAACTCCACATTCACAGGCAACTTCAGCGCCACAGCCGTTTTCAGATATCCCTCAATGCAAAGGCTCTAGACGCAAATATTGGTGTGAGAGCTAATTCAATCAAGGAAACACTGCATGTTGGTGAAGGGCATATTGAAGAAGGATCAGCCGAGTGGTTCTTGTGGGAGAACAACTCCATTTGGCTCACTAACTTCACACACCATCAGGCTTCCAAGCAGCTCTCAAGGAAACTCAGTTTTCACACTCTATGCTTAGTGCCCTTTGTATGGCTAGGACTGAAATGATCCTGGTAGAGCATCCCACACAAACGAATGCTCCACATGCGGGTTTCACATGCCACCAACTCCACATTCACAGGCAACTTCAGCTCCACAGCCGTTTTCAGATAGCCCTCAATGCAAAGGCTCTAGACGCAAATATTGGTGTGAGAGCTAATTCAATCAAGGAAACACTGCATGTTGGTGAAGGGCATATTGAAGAACGATCAGCCGAGTGGTTCTTGTGGGAGAACAACTCCATTTGGCTCACTAACTTCACACACCATCAGGCTTCCAAGCAGCTCTCAAGGAAACTCAGTTTTCACACTCTATGCTTAGTGCCCTTTGAGTGCATTATCTAGGAATGAACCTGGTAGAGCATCCCACACAAACGAATGCTCCACATGCGGGTTTCACATGCCACCAACTCCACATTCACAGGCAACTTCAGCGCCACAGCCGTTTTCAGATAGCCCTCAATGCAAAGGCTCTAGACGCAAATATTGGTGTGAGAGCTAATTCAATCAAGGAAACACTGCATGTTGGTGAAGGGCATATTGAAGAAGGATCAGCCGAGTGGTTCTTGTGGGAGAACAACTCCATTTGGCTCACTAACTTCACACACCATCAGGCTTCCAAGCAGCTCTCAAGGAAACTCAGTTTTCACACTCTATGCTTAGTGCTCTTTGTGTGCCTAGGACTGAAATGAAGCTTGGTCAGCATCCCACACAAACGAATGCTCCACATGCGGGTTTCACATGCCACCAACTCCACATTCACAGGCAACTTCAGCGCCACAGCCGTTTTCAGATAGCCCTCAATGCAAAGGCTCTAGACGCAAATATTGGTGTGAGAGCTAATTCAATCAAGGAAACACTGCATGTTGGTGAAGGGCATATTGAAGAAGGATCAGCAGAGTGGTTCTTGTGGGAGAACAACTCCATTTGGCTCACTAACTTCACACACCATCAGGCTTCCAAGCAGCTCTCAAGGAAACTCAGTTTTCACACTCTATGTTTAGTGCCCTTTGAGTGCATTATCTAGGAATGAACCTGGTAGAGCATCCCACACAAACGAATGCTCCACATGCGGGTTTCACATGCCACCAACTCCACATTCACAGGCAACTTCAGCGCCACAGCCGTTTTCAGATAGCCCTCAATGCAAAGGCTCTAGACGCAAATATTGGTGTGAGAGCTAATTCAATCAAGGAAACACTGCATGTTGGTGAAGGGCATATTGAAGAAGGATCAGCCGAGTGGTTCTTGTGGGAGCACAACTCCATTTGGCTCACTAACTTCACACACCATCAGGCTTCCAAGCAGCTCTCAAGGAAACTCAGTTTTCACGCTCTATGCTTAGTGCCCTTTGTATGGCTAGGACTGAAAGGAACCTGGTAGAGCATCCCACACAAACGAATGCTCCACATGCGGGTTTCACATGCCACCAACTCCACATTGACAGGCAACTTCAGCGCCACAGCCGTTTTCAGATAGCCCTCAATGCAAAGGCTCTAGACGCCAATATTGGTGTGAGAGCTAATTCAATCAAGGAAACACTGCATGTTGGTGAAGGGCATATTGAAGAAGGATCAGCCGAGTGGTTCTTGTGGGAGAACAACTCCATTTGGCTCACTAACTTCACACACCATCAGGCTTCCAAGCAGCTCTCAAGGAAACTCAGTTTTCACACTCTATGCTTAGTGCCCTTTGTATGGCTAGGACTGAAATGAACCTGGTAGAGCATCCCACACAAACGAATGCTCCACATGCGGGTTTCACATGCCACCAACTCCACATTCACAGGCAACTTCAGTGCCACAGCCGTTTTCAGATAGCCCTCAATGCAAAGGCTCTAGACGCAAATATTGGTGTGAGAGCTAATTCAATCAAGGAAACACTGCATGTTGGTGAAGGGCATATTGAAGAAGGATCAGCCGAGCTGTTCTTGTGGGAGAACAACTCCATTTGGCTCACTAACTTCACACACCATCAGGCTTCCAAGCAGCTCTCAAGGAAACTCAGTTTTCACACTCTATGCTTAGTGCTCTTTGTGTGCCTAGAACTGAAATGAAGCTTGGTCAGCATCCCACACAAACGAATGCTCCACATGCGGGTTTCACATGCCACCAACTCCACATTCACAGGCAACTTCAGCGCCACAGCCGTTTTCAGATAGCCCTCAATGCAAAGGCTCTAGACGCAAATATTGGTGTGAGAGCTAATTCAATCAAGGAAACACTGCATGTTGGTGAAGGGCATATTGAAGAAGGATCAGCCGAGTGGTTCTTGTGGGAGAACAACTCCATTTGGCTCACTAACTTCACACACCATCAGGCTTCCAAGCAGCTCTCAAGGAAACTCAGTTTTCACACTCTATGCTTAGTGCCCTTTGAGTGCATTATCTAGGAATGAACCTGGTAGAGCATCCCACACAAACGAATGCTCCACATGCGGGTTTCACATGCCACCAACTCCACATTCACAGGCAACTTCAGCGCCACAGCCGTTTTCAGATAGCCCTCAATGCAAAGGCTCTAGACGCAAATATTGGTGTGAGAGCTAATTCAATCAAGGAAACACTGCATGTTGGTGAAGGGCATATTGAAGAAGGATCAGCCGAGTGGTTCTTGTGGGAGAACAACTCCATTTGGCTCACTAACTTCACACACCATCAGGCTTCCAAGCAGCTCTCAAGGAAACTCAGTTTTCACACTCTATGTTTAGTGCCCTTTGAGTGCATTATCTAGGAATGAACCTGGTAGAGCATCCCACACAAACGAATGCTCCACATGCGGGTTTCACATGCCACCAACTCCACATTCACAGGCAACTTCAGCGCCACAGCCGTTTTCAGATAGCCCTCAATGCAAAGGCTCTAGACGCAAATATTGGTGTGAGAGCTAATTCAATCAAGGAAACACTGCATGTTGGTGAAGGGCATATTGAAGAAGGATCAGCTGAGTGGTTCTTGTGGGAGAACAACTCCATTTGGCTCACTAACTTCACACACCATCAGGCTTCCAAGCAGCTCTCAAGGAAACTCAGTTTTCACACTCTATGCTTAGTGCCCTTTGTATGGCTAGGACTGAAATGAACCTGGTAGAGCATCCCACACAAACGAATGCTCCACATGCGGGTTTCACATGCCACCAACTCCACATATACAGGCAACTTCAGCGCCACAGCCGTTTTCAGATAGCCCTCAATGCAAAGGCTCTAGACGCAAATATTGGTGTGAGAGCTAATTCAATCAAGGAAACACTGCATGTTGGTGAAGGGCATATTGAAAAAGGATCAGCCGAGTAGTTCTTGTGGGAGAACAACTCCATTTGGCTCACTAACTTCACACACCATCAGGCTTCCAAGCAGCTCTCAAGGAAACTCAGTTTTCACACTCTATGCTTAGTGCTCTTTTTGTGCCTAGGACTGAAATGAAGCTTGGTCAGCATCCCACACAAACGAATGCTCCACATGCGGGTTTCACATGCCACCAACTCCACATTCACAGGCAACTTCAGCGCCACAGCCGTTTTCAGATAGCCCTCAATGCAAAGGCTCTACACGCAAATATTGGTGTGAGAGCTAATTCAATCAAGGAAACACTGCATGTTGGTGAAGGGCATATTGAAGAAGGATCAGCCGAGTGGTTCTTGTGGGAGAACAACTCCATTTGGCTCACTAACTTCACACACCATCAGGCTTCCAAGCAGCTCTCAAGGAAACTCAGTTTTCACACTCTATGCTTAGTGCCCTTTGAGTGCATTATCTAGGAATGAACCTGGTAGAGCATCCCACACAAACGAATGCTGCACATGCGGGTTTCACATGCCACCAACTCCACATTCACAGGCAACTTCAGCGCCACAGCCGTTTTCAGATAGCCCTCAATGCAAAGGCTCTAGACGCAAATATTGGTGTGAGAGCTAATTCAATCAAGGAAACACTGCATGTTGGTGAAGGGCATATTGAAGAAGGATCAGCCGAGTGGTTCTTGTGGGAGAACAACTCCATTTGGCTCACTAACTTCACACACCATCAGGCTTCCAAGCAGCTCTCAAGGAAACTCAGTTTTCACACTCTATGTTTAGTGCCCTTTGAGTGCATTATCTAGGAATGAACCTGGTAGAGCATCCCACACAAACGAATGCTCCACATGCGGGTTTCACATGCCACCAACTCCACATTCACAGGCAACTTCAGCGCCACAGCCGTTTTCAGATAGCCCTCAATGCAAAGGCTCTAGACGCAAATATTGGTGTGAGAGCTAATTCAATCAAGGAAACACTGCATGTTGGTGAAGGGCATATTGAAGAAGGATCAGCTGAGTGGTTCTTGTGTGAGAACAACTCCATTTGGCTCACTAACTTCACACACCATCAGGCTTCCAAGCAGCTCTCAAGGAAACTCAGTTTTCACACTCTATGCTTAGTGCCCTTTGAGTGCATTATCTAGGAATGAACCTGGTAGAGCATCCCACACAAACGAATGCTCCACATGCGGGTTTCACATGCCACCAACTCCACATTCACAGGCAACTTCAGCACCACAGCCGTTTTCAGATAGCCCTCAATGCAAAGGCTCTAGACACAAATATTGGTGTGAGAGCTAATTCAATCAAGGAAACACTGCATGTTGGTGAAGGGCATATTGAAGAAGGATCAGCCGAGTGGTTCTTGTGGGAGAACAACTCCATTTGGCTCACTAACTTCACACACCATCAGGCTTCCAAGCAGCTCTCAAGGAAACTCAGTTTTCACACTCTATGCTTAGTGCCCTTTGTATGGCTAGGACTGAAATGAACCTGGTAGAGCATCCCACACAAACGAATGCTCCACATGCGGGTTTCACATGCCACCAACTCCACATTCACAGGCAACTTCAGCGCCACAGCTGTTTTCAGATAGCCCTCAATGCAAAGGCTCTAGACGCAAATATTGGTGTGAGAGCTAATTCAATCAAGGAAACACTGCATGTTGGTGAAGGGCATATTGAAGAAGGATCAGCCGAGTGGTTCTTGTGGGAGAACAACTCCATTTGGCTCACTAACTTCACACACCATCAGGCTTCCAAGCAGCTCTCAAGGAAACTCAGTTTTCACACTCTATGCTTAGTGCCCTTTGTATGCCTAGGACTGAAATGAAGCTTGGAGAGCATCCCACACAAACGAATGCTCCACCTGCGGGTTTCACATGCCACAAACTCCACATTCACAGGCAACTTCAGCGCCACAGCCGTTTTCAGATAGCCCTCAATGCAAAGGCTCTACACGCAAATATTGGTGTGAGAGCTAATTCAATCAAGGAAACACTGCATGTTGGTGAAGGGCATATTGAAGAAGGATCAGCCGAGTGGTTCTTGAGGGAGAACAACTCCATTTGGCTCACTAACTTCACACACCATCAGGCTTCCAAGCAGCTCTCAAGGAAACTCAGTTTTCACACTCTATGCTTAGTGCTCTTTGTGTGCCTAGGACTGAAACGAAGCTTGGTCAGCATCCCACACAAACGTGTGCTCCACATGCGGGTTTCACATGCCACCAACTCCACATTCACAGGCAACTTCAGCGCCACAGCCGTTTTCAGATAGCCCTCAATGCAAAGGCTCTAGACGCAAATATTGGTGTGAGAGCTAATTCAATCAAGGAAACACTGCATTGGGAAGGGCATATTGAAGAAGGATCAGCCGAGTGGTTCTTGTGGGAGAACAACTCCATTTGGCTCACTAACTTCACACACCATCAGGCTTCCAAGCAGCTCTCAAGGAAACTCAGTTTTCACACTCTATGCTTAGTGCCCTTTGTATGGCTAGGACTGAAATGAACCTGGTAGAGCATCCCACACAAACGAATGCTCCACATGCGGGTTTCACATGCCACCAACTCCACATTCACAGGCAACTTCAGCGCCACAGCCGTTTTCAGATAGCCCTCAATGCAAAGGCTCTACACGCAAATATTGGTGTGAGAGCTAATTCAATCAAGGAAACACTGCATGTTGGTGAAGGGCATATTGAAGAAGGATCAGCCCGAGTGGTTCTTGTGGGAGAACAACTCCATTTGGCTCACTAACTTCACACACCATCAGGCTTCCAAGCAGCTCTCAAGGAAACTCAAGTTTCACTCTCTATGTTTCGTGCCCTTTGTATGGCTAGGACTGAAATGAACCTGGTAGAGCATCCCACACAAACGAATGCTCCACATGCGGGTTTCACATGCCACCAACTCCACATTCACAGGCAACTTCAGCGCCACAGCCGTTTTCAGATAGCCCTCAATGCAAAGGCTCTAGACGCCAATATTGGTGTGAGAGCTAATTCAATCAAGGAAACACTGCATGTTGGTGAAGGGCATATTGAAGAAGGATCAGCCGAGTGGTTCTTGTGTGAGAACAACTCCATTTGGCTCACTAACTTCACACACCATCAGGCTTCCAAGCAGCTCTCAAGGAAACTCAGTTTTCACACTCTATGCTTAGTGCTCTTTGTGTGCCTAGGACTGAAATGAAGCTTGGAGAGCATCCCACACAAACGTATGCTCCACATGCGGGTTTCACATGCCACCAACTCCACATTCACAGGCAACTTCAGCGCCACAGCCGTTTTCAGATAGCCCTCAATGCAAAGGCTCTAGACGCAAATATTGGTGTGAGAGCTAATTCAATCAAGGAAACACTGCATGTTGGTGAAGGGCATATTGAAGAAGGATCAGCCGAGTGGTTCTTGTGGGAGAACAACTCCATTTGGCTCACTAACTTCACACACCATCAGGCTTCCAAGCAGCTCTCAAGGAAACTCAGTTTTCACACTCTATGCTTAGTGCCCTTTGTATGGCTAGGACTGAAATGAACCTGGTAGAGCATCCCACACAAACGAATGCTCCACATGCGGGTTTCACATGCCACCAACTCCACATTCACAGGCAACTTCAGCGCCACAGCCGTTTTCAGATAGCCCTCAATGCAAAGGCTCTACACGCAAATATTGGTGTGAGAGCTAATTCAATCAAGGAAACACTGCATGTTGGTGAAGGGCATATTGAAAAAGGATCAACACAGTGGTTCTTGTGGGAGAACAACTACATTTGGCTCACTAACTTCACACACCATCAGGCTTCCAAGCAGCTCTCAAGGAAACTCAGTTTTCACACTCTATGCTTAGTGCTCTTTGTGTGCCTAGGACTGAAATGAACCTGGTAGAGCATCCCACACAAACGAATGCTCCACATGCGGGTTTCACATGCCACCAACTCCACATTCACAGGCAACTTCAGCGCCACAGCCGTTTTCAGATAGCCCTCAATGCAAAGGCTCTAGACGCCAATATTGGTGTGAGAGCTAATTCAATCAAGGAAACACTGCATGTTGGTGAAGGGCATATTGAAGAAGGATCAGCCGAGTGGTTCTTGTGGGAGAACAACTCCATTTGGCTCACTAACTTCACACACCATCAGGCTTCCAAGCAGCTCTCAAGGAAACTCAGTTTTCACACTCTATGCTTAGTGCTCTTTGTATGGCTAGGACTGAAATGAAGCCTGGTCAGCATCCTACACAAACGAATGCTCCACATGCGGGTTTCACATGCCACCAACTCCACATTCACAGGCAACTTCAGCGCCACAGCCGTTTTCAGATAGCCCTCAATGCAAAGGCTCTAGACGCAAATATTGGTGTGAGAGCTAATTCAATCAAGGAAACACTGCATGTTGGTGAAGGGCATATTGAAGAAGGATCAGCCGAGTGGTTCTTGTGGGAGAACAACTCCATTTGGCTCACTAACTTCACACACCATCAGGCTTCCAAGCAGCTCTCAAGGAATCTCAGTTTTCACACTCTATGCTTAGTGCCCTTTGTATGGCTAGGACTGAAATCAAGCCTGGTAGAGCATCCCACACAAACGAATGCTCCACATGCGGGTTTCACATGCCACCAACTCCACATTCACAGGCAACTTCAGCGCCACAGCTGTTTTCAGATAGCCCTCAATGCAAAGGCTCTAGACGCCAATATTGGTGTGAGAGCTAATTCAATCAAGGAAACACTGCATGTTGGTGAAGGGCATATTGAAGAAGGATCAGCCGAGTGGTTCTTGTGGGAGAACAACTCCATTTGGCTCACTAACTTCACACACCATCAGGCTTCCAAGCAGCTCTCAAGGAAACTCAGTTTTCACACTCTATGCTTAGTGCCCTTTGTATGCCTAGGACTGAAATGAAGCTTGGAGAGCATCCCACACAAACGAATGCTCCACATGCGGGTTTCACATGCCACAAACTCCACATTCACAGGCAACTTCAGCGCCACAGCCGTTTTCAGATAGCCCTCAATGCAAAGGCTCTACACGCAAATATTGGTGTGAGAGCTAATTCAATCAAGGAAACACTGCATGTTGGTGAAGGGCATATTGAAGAAGGATCAGCCGAGTGGTTCTTGTGGGAGAACAACTCCATTTGGCTCACTAACTTCACACACCATCAGGCTTCCAAGCAGCTCTCAAGGAAACTCAGTTTTCACACTCTATGCTTAGTGCTCTTTGTGTGCCTAGGACTGAAATGAAGCTTGGTCAGCATCCCACACAAACGAATGCTCCACATGCGGGTTTCACATGCCACCAACTCCACATTCACAGGCAACTTCAGCGCCACAGCCGTTTTCAGATAGCCCTCAATGCAAAGGCTCTAGACGCAAATATTGGTGTGAGAGCTAATTCAATCAAGGAAACACTGCATGTTGGTGAAGGGCATATTGAAGAAGGATCAGCCGAGTGGTTCTTGTGGGAGAACAACTCCATTTGGCTCACTAACTTCACACACCATCAGGCTTCCAAGCAGCTCTCAAGGAATCTCAGTTTTCACACTCTATGCTTAGTGCCCTTTGTATGGCTAGGACTGAAATCAAGCCTGGTAGAGCATCCCACACAAACGAATGCTCCACATGCGGGTTTCACATGCCACCAACTCCACATTCACAGGCAACTTCAGCGCCACAGCTGTTTTCAGATAGCCCTCAATGCAAAGGCTCTAGACGCCAATATTGGTGTGAGAGCTAATTCAATCAAGGAAACACTGCATGTTGGTGAAGGGCATATTGAAGAAGGATCAGCCGAGTGGTTCTTGTGGGAGAACAACTCCATTTGGCTCACTAACTTCACACACCATCAGGCTTCCAAGCAGCTCTCAAGGAAACTCAGTTTTCACACTCTATGCTTAGTGCCCTTTGTATGCCTAGGACTGAAATGAAGCTTGGAGAGCATCCCACACAAACGAATGCTCCACATGCGGGTTTCACATGCCACAAACTCCACATTCACAGGCAACTTCAGCGCCACAGCCGTTTTCAGATAGCCCTCAATGCAAAGGCTCTACACGCAAATATTGGTGTGAGAGCTAATTCAATCAAGGAAACACTGCATGTTGGTGAAGGGCATATTGAAGAAGGATCAGCCGAGTGGTTCTTGTGGGAGAACAACTCCATTTGGCTCACTAACTTCACACACCATCAGGCTTCCAAGCAGCTCTCAAGGAAACTCAGTTTTCACACTCTATGCTTAGTGCTCTTTGTGTGCCTAGGACTGAAAAGAAGCTTGGTCAGCATCCCACACAAACGAATGCTCCACATGCGGGTTTCACATGCCACCAACTCCACATTCACAGGCAACTTCAGCGCCACAGCCGTTTTCAGATAGCCCTCAATGCAAAGGCTCTAGACGCAAATATTGGTGTGAGAGCTAACTCAATCAAGGAAACACTGCATGTTGGTGAAGGGCATATTGAAGAAGGATCAACAGAGTGGTTCTTGTGGGAGAACAACTCCATTTGGCTCACTAACTTCACACACCATCAGGCTTCCAAGCAGCTCTCAAGGAAACTCAGTTTTCACACTCTATGCTTAGTGCCCTTTGTATGGCTAGGACTGAAATGAACCTGGTAGAGCATCCCACACAAACGAATGCTCCACATGCGGGTTTCACATGCCACCAACTCCACATATACAGGCAACTTCAGCGCCACAGCCGTTTTCAGATAGCCCTCAATGCAAAGGCTCTAGACCCAAATATTGGTGTGAGAGCTAATTCAATCAAGGAAACACTGCATGTTGGTGAAGGGCATATTGAAAAAGGATCAGCCGAGTAGTTCTTGTGGGAGAACAACTCCATTTGGCTCACTAACTTCACACACCATCAGGCTTCCAAGCAGCTCTCAAGGAAACTCAGTTTTCACACTCTATGCTTAGTGCTCTTTTTGTGCCTAGGACTGAAATGAAGCTTGGTCAGCATCCCACACAAACGAATGCTCCACATGCGGGTTTCACATGCCACCAACTCCACATTCACAGGCAACTTCAGCGCCACAGCCGTTTTCAGATAGCCCTCAATGCAAAGGCTCTAGACGCAAATATTGGTGTGAGAGCTAATTCAATCAAGGAAACACTGCATGTTGGTGAAGGGCATATTGAAGAAGGATCAGCCGAGTGGTTCTTGTGGGAGAACAACTCCATTTGGCTCACTAACTTCACACACCATCAGGCTTCCAAGCAGCTCTCAAGGAAACTCAGTTTTCACACTCTATGCTTAGTGCCCTTTGAGTGCATTATCTAGGAATGAACCTGGTAGAGCATCCCACACAAACGAATGCTCCACATGCGGGTTTCACATGCCACCAACTCCACATTCACAGGCAACTTCAGCGCCACAGCCGTTTTCAGATAGCCCTCAATGCAAAGGCTCTAGACGCAAATATTGGTGTGAGAGCTAATTCAATCAAGGAAACACTGCATGTTGGTGAAGCGCATATTGAAGAAGGATCAGCCGAGTGGTTCTTGTGGGAGAACAACTCCATTTGGCTCACTAACTTCACACACCATCAGGCTTCCAAGCAGCTCTCAAGGAAACTCAGTTTTCACACTCTATGTTTAGTGCCCTTTGAGTGCATTATCTAGGAATGAACCTGGTAGAGCATCCCACACAAACGAATGCTCCACATGCGGGTTTCACATGCCACCAACTCCACATTCACAGGCAACTTCAGCGCCACAGCCGTTTTCAGATAGCCCTCAATGCAAAGGCTCTACACGCAAATATTGGTGTGAGAGCTAATTCAATCAAGGAAACACTGCATGTTGGTGAAGGGCATATTGAAGAAGGATCAGCTGAGTGGTTCTTGTGGGAGAACAACTCCATTTGGCTCACTAACTTCACACAACATCAGGCTTCCAAGCAGCTCTCAAGGAAACTCAGTTTTCACACTCTATGCTTAGTGCCCTTTGTATGGCTAGGACTGAAATGAACCTGGTAGAGCATCCCACACAAACGAATGCTCCACATGCGGGTTTCACATGCCACCAACTCCACATATACAGGCAACTTCAGCGCCACAGCCGTTTTCAGATAGCCCTCAATGCAAAGGCTCTAGACGCAAATATTGGTGTGAGAGCTAATTCAATCAAGGAAACACTGCATGTTGGTGAAGGGCATATTGAAAAAGGATCAGCCGAGTAGTTCTTGTGGGAGAACAACTCCATTTGGCTCACTAACTTCACACACCATCAGGCTTCCAAGCAGCTCTCAAGGAAACTCAGTTTTCACACTCTATGCTTAGTGCTCTTTTTGTGCCTAGGACTGAAATGAAGCTTGGTCAGCATCCCACACAAACGAATGCTCCACATGCGGGTTTCACATGCCACCAACTCCACATTCACAGGCAACTTCAGCGCCACAGCCGTTTTCAGATAGCCCTCAATGCAAAGGCTCTACACGCAAATATTGGTGTGAGAGCTAATTCAATCAAGGAAACACTGCATGTTGGTGAAGGGCATATTGAAGAAGGATCAGCCGAGTGGTTCTTGTGGGAGAACAACTCCATTTGGCTCACTAACTTCACACACCATCAGGCTTCCAAGCAGCTCTCAAGGAAACTCAGTTTTCACACTCTATGCTTAGTGCCCTTTGAGTGCATTATCTAGGAATGAACCTGGTAGAGCATCCCACACAAACGAATGCTCCACATGCGGGTTTCACATGCCACCAACTCCACATTCACAGGCAACTTCAGCGCCACAGCCGTTTTCAGATAGCCCTCAATGCAAAGGCTCTAGACGCAAATATTGGTGTGAGAGCTAATTCAATCAAGGAAACACTGCATGTTGGTGAAGGGCATATTGAAGAAGGATCAGCCGAGTGGTTCTTGTGGGAGAACAACTCCATTTGGCTCACTAACTTCACACACCATCAGGCTTCCAAGCAGCTCTCAAGGAAACTCAGTTTTCACACTCTATGCTTAGTGCCCTTTGAGTGCATTATCTAGGAATGAACCTGGTAGAGCATCCCACACAAACGAATGCTCCACATGCGGGTTTCACATGCCACCAACTCCACATTCACAGGCAACTTCAGCGCCACAGCCGTTTTCAGATAGCCCTCAATGCAAAGGCTCTAGACGCAAATATTGGTGTGAGAGCTAATTCAATCAAGGAAACACTGCATGTTGGTGAAGGGCATATTGAAGAAGGATCAGCTGAGTGGTTCTTGTGGGAGAACAACTCCATTTGGCTCACTAACTTCACACACCATCAGGCTTCCAAGCAGCTCTCAAGGAAACTCAGTTTTCACACTCTATGCTTAGTGCCCTTTGTATGGCTAGGACTGAAATGAACCTGGTAGAGCATCCCACACAAACGAATGCTCCACATGCGGGTTTCACATGCCACCAACTCCACATATACAGGCAACTTCAGCGCCACAGCCGTTTTCAGATAGCCCTCAATGCAAAGGCTCTAGACGCAAATATTGGTGTGAGAGCTAATTCAATCAAGGAAACACTGCATGTTGGTGAAGGGCATATTGAAAAAGGATCAGCCGAGTAGTTCTTGTGGGAGAACAACTCCATTTGGCTCACTAACTTCACACACCATCAGGCTTCCAAGCAGCTCTCAAGGAAACTCAGTTTTCACACTCTATGCTTAGTGCTCTTTTTGTGCCTAGGACTGAAATGAAGCTTGGTCAGCATCCCACACAAACGAATGCTCCACATGCGGGTTTCACATGCCACCAACTCCACATTCACAGGCAACTTCAGCGCCACAGCCGTTTTCTGATAGCCCTCAATGCAAAGGCTCTAGACGCAAATATTGGTGTGAGAGCTAATTCAATCAAGGAAACACTGCATGTTGGTGAAGGGCATATTGAAGAAGGATCAGCCGAGTGGTTCTTGTGGGAGAACAACTCCATTTGGCTCACTAACTACACACACCATCAGGCTTCCAAGCAGCTCTCAAGGAAACTCAGTTTTCACACTCTATGCTTAGTGCCCTTTGAGTGCATTATCTAGGAATGAACCTGGTAGAGCATCCCACACAAACGAATGCTCCACATGCGGGTTTCACATGCCACCAACTCCACATTCACAGGCAACTTCAGCGCCACAGCCGTTTTCAGATAGCCCTCAATGCAAAGGCTCTAGACCCAAATATTGGTGTGAGAGCTAATTCAATCAAGGAAACACTGCATGTTGGTGAAGGGCATATTGACGAAGGATCAGCCGAGTGGTTCTTGTGGGAGAACAACTCCATTTGGCTCACTAACTTCACACACCATCAGGCTTCCAAGCAGCTCTCAAGGAAACTCAGTTTTCACACTCTATGCTTAGTGCCCTTTGTATGGCTAGGACTGAAATGAACCTGGTAGAGCATCCCACACAAACGAATGCTCCACATGCGGGTTTCACATGCCACCAACTCCACATTCACAGGCAACTTCAGCGCCACAGCTGTTTTCAGATAGCCCTCAATGCAAAGGCTCTAGACGCAAATATTGGTGTGAGAGCTAATTCAATCAAGGAAACACTGCATGTTGGTGAAGGGCATATTGAAGAAGGATCAGCCGAGTGGTTCTTGTGGGAGAACAACTCCATTTGGCTCACTAACTTCACACACCATCAGGCTTCCAAGCAGCTCTCAAGGAAACTCAGTTTTCACACTCTATGCTTAGTGCCCTTTGTATGCCTAGGACTGAAATGAAGCTTGGAGAGCATCCCACACAAACGAATGCTCCACCTGCGGGTTTCACATGCCACCAACTCCACATTCACAGGCAACTTCAGCGCCACAGCCGTTTTCAGATAGCCCTCAATGCAAAGGCTCTACACGCAAATATTGGTGTGAGAGCTAATTCAATCAAGGAAACACTGCATGTTGGTGAAGGGCATATTGAAGAAGGATCAGCCGAGTGGTTCTTGTGGGAGAACAACTCCATTTGGCTCACTAACTTCACACACCATCAGGCTTCCAAGCAGCTCTCAAGGAAACTCAGTTTTCACACTCTATGCTTAGTGCTCTTTGTGTGCCTAGGACTGAAATGAAGCTTGGTCAGCATCCCACACAAACGTATGCTCCACATGCGGGTTTCACATGCCACCAACTCCACATTCACAGGCAACTTCAGCGCCACAGCCGTTTTCAGATAGCCCTCAATGCAAAGGCTCTAGACGCCAATATTGGTGTGAGAGCTAATTCAATCAAGGAAACACTGCATGTTGGTGAAGGGCATATTGAAGAAGGATCAGCCGAGTGGTTCTTGTGGGAGAACAACTCCATTTGGCTCACTAACTTCACACACCATCAGGCTTCCAAGCAGCTCTCAAGGAAACTCAGTTTTCACACTCTATGCTTAGTGCTCTTTGTGTGCCTAGGACTGAAATGAAGCTTGGTCAGCATCCCACACAAACGAATGCTCCACATGCGGGTTTCACATGCCACCAACTCCACATTCACAGGCAACTTCAGCGCCACAGCCGTTTTCAGATAGCCCTCAATGCAAAGGCTCTAGACGCAAATATTGGTGTGAGAGCTAATTCAATCAAGGAAACACTGCATGTTGGTGAAGGGCATATTGAAGAAGGATCAGCCGAGTGGTTCTTGTGGGAGAACAACTCCATTTGGCTCACTAACTTCACACACCATCAGGCTTCCAAGCAGCTCTCAAGGAAACTCAGTTTTCACACTCTATGCTTAGTGCCCTTTGTATGGCTAGGACTGAAATGAACCTGGTAGAGCATCCCACACAAACGAATGCTCCACATGCGGGTTTCACATGCCACCAACTCCACATTCACAGGCAACTTCAGCGCCACAGCCGTTTTCAGATAGCCCTCAATGCAAAGGCTCTAGACGCAAATATTGGTGTGAGAGCTAATTCAATCAAGGAAACACTGCATGTTGGTGAAGGGCATATTGAAGAAGGATCAGCCGAGTGGTTCTTGTGGGAGAACAACTCTATTTGGCTCACTAACTTCACACACCATCAGGCTTCCAAGCAGCTCTCAAGGAAACTCAGATTTCACAATCTATGCTTAGTGCTCTTTGTGTGCCTAGGACTGAAATAAAGCTTGGTCAGCATCCCACACGAACGAATGCTCCACATGCGGGATTCACATGACACCAACTCCACATTCACAGGCAACTTCAGCGCCACAGCCGTTTTCAGATAGCCCTCAATGCAAAGGCTCTAGACGCAAATATTGGTGTGAGAGCTAATTCAATCAAGGAAACACTGCATGTTGGTGAAGGGCATATTGAAGAAGGATCAGCCGAGTGGTTCTTGTGGGAGAACAACTCCATTTGGCTCACTAACTTCACACACCATCAGGCTTCCAAGCAGCTCTCAAGGAAACTCAGTTTTCACACTCTATGCTTAGTGCCCTTTGAGTGCATTATCTAGGAATGAACCTGGTAGAGCATCCCACACAAACGAATGCTCCACATGCGGGTTTCACATGCCACCAACTCCACATTCACAGGCAACTTCAGCGCCGCAGCCGTTTTCAGATAGCCCTCAATGCAAAGGCTCTAGACGCAAATATTGGTGTGAGAGCTAATTCAATCAAGGAAACACTGCATGTTGGTGAAGGGCATATTGAAGAAGGATCAGCTGAGTGGTTCTTGTGGGAGAACAACTCCATTTGGCTCACTAACTTCACACACCATCAGGCTTCCAAGCAGCTCTCAAGGAAACTCAGTTTTCACACTCTATGCTTAGTGCCCTTTGTATGGCTAGGACTGAAATGAACCTGGTAGAGCATCCCACACAAACGAATGCTCCACATGCGGGTTTCACATGCCACCAACTCCACATATACAGGCAACTTCAGCGCCACAGCCGTTTTCAGATAGCCCTCAATGCAAAGGCTCTAGACCCAAATATTGGTGTGAGAGCTAATTCAATCAAGGAAACACTGCATGTTGGTGAAGGGCATATTGAAAAAGGATCAGCCGAGTAGTTCTTGTGGGAGAACAACTCCATTTGGCTCACTAACTTCACACACCATCAGGCTTCCAAGCAGCTCTCAAGGAAACTCAGTTTTCACACTCTATGCTTAGTGCCCTTTGTATGGCTAGGACTGAAATGAACCTGGTAGAGCATCCCACACAAACGAATGCTCCACATGCGGGTTTCACATGCCACCAACTCCACATTCACAGGCAACTTCAGCGCCACAGCCGTTTTCAGATAGCCCTCAATGCAAAGGCTCTAGACGCAAATATTGGTGTGAGAGCTAATTCAATCAAGGAAACACTGCATGTTGGTGAAGGGCATATTGAAGAAGGATCAGCCGAGTGGTTCTTGTGGGAGAACAACTCCATTTGGCTCACTAACTTCACACACCATCAGGCTTCCAAGCAGCTCTCAAGGAAACTCAGTTTTCACACTCTATGCTTAGTGCTCTTTTTGTGCCTAGGACTGAAATGAAGCTTGGTCAGCATCCCACACAAACGTATGCTCCACATGCGGGTTTCACATGCCACCAACTCCACATTCACAGGCAACTTCAGCGCCACAGCCGTTTTCAGATAGCCCTCAATGCAAAGGCTCTAGACGCCAATATTGGTGTGAGAGCTAATTCAATCAAGGAAACACTGCATGTTGGTGAAGGGCATATTGAAGAAGGATCAGCCGAGTGGTTCTTGTGGGAGAACAACTCCATTTGGCTCACTAACTTCACACACCATCAGGCTTCCAAGCAGCTCTCAAGGAAACTCAGTTTTCACACTCTATGCTTAGTGCTCTTTGTGTGCCTAGGACTGAAATGAAGCTTGGTCAGCATCCCACACAAACGAATGCTCCACATGCGGGTTTCACATGCCACCAACTCCACATTCACAGGCAACTTCAGCGCCACAGCCGTTTTCAGATAGCCCTCAATGCAAAGGCTCTACACGCAAATATTGGTGTGAGAGCTAATTCAATCAAGGAAACACTGCATGTTGGTGAAGGGCATATTGAAGAAGGATCAGCCGAGTGGTTCTTGTGGGAGAACAACTCCATTTGGCTCACTAACTTCACACACCATCAGGCTTCCAAGCAGCTCTCAAGGAAACTCAGTTTTCACACTCTATGCTTAGTGCCCTTTGTATGGCTAGGACTGAAATGAACCTGGTAGAGCATCCCACACAAACGAATGCTCCACATGCGGGTTTCACATGCCACCAACTCCACATTCACAGGCAACTTCAGCGCCACAGCCGTTTTCAGATAGCCCTCAATGCAAAGGCTCTAGACGCAAATATTGGTGTGAGAGCTAATTCAATCAAGGAAACACTGCATGTTGGTGAAGGGCATATTGAAGAAGGATCAGCCGAGTGGTTCTTGTGGGAGAACAACTCCATTTGGCTCACTAACTTCACACACCATCAGGCTTCCAAGCAGCTCTCAAGGAAACTCAGATTTCACAATCTATGCTTAGTGCTCTTTGTGTGCCTAGGACTGAAAAGAAGCTTGGTCAGCATCCCACACGAACGAATGCTCCACATGCGGGATTCACATGACACCAACTCCACATTCACAGGCAACTTCAGCGCCACAGCCGTTTTCAGATAGCCCTCAATGCAAAGGCTCTAGACGCAAATATTGGTGTGAGAGCTAATTCAATCAAGGAAACACTGCATGTTGGTGAAGGGCATATTGAAGAAGGATCAGCCGAGTGGTTCTTGTGGGAGAACAACTCCATTTGGCTCACTAACTTCACACACCATCAGGCTTCCAAGCAGCTCTCAAGGAAACTCAGTTTTCACACTCTATGCTTAGTGCCCTTTGAGTGCATTATCTAGGAATGAACCTGGTAGAGCATCCCACACAAACGAATGCTCCACATGCGGGTTTCACATGCCACCAACTCCACATTCACAGGCAACTTCAGCGCCGCAGCCGTTTTCAGATAGCCCTCAATGCAAAGGCTCTAGACGCAAATATTGGTGTGAGAGCTAATTCAATCAAGGAAACACTGCATGTTGGTGAAGGGCATATTGAAGAAGGATCAGCTGAGTGGTTCTTGTGGGAGAACAACTCCATTTGGCTCACTAACTTCACACACCATCAGGCTTCCAAGCAGCTCTCAAGGAAACTCAGTTTTCACACTCTATGCTTAGTGCCCTTTGTATGGCTAGGACTGAAATGAACCTGGTAGAGCATCCCACACAAACGAATGCTCCACATGCGGGTTTCACATGCCACCAACTCCACATATACAGGCAACTTCAGCGCCACAGCCGTTTTCAGATAGCCCTCAATGCAAAGGCTCTAGACCCAAATATTGGTGTGAGAGCTAATTCAATCAAGGAAACACTGCATGTTGGTGAAGGGCATATTGAAAAAGGATCAGCCGAGTAGTTCTTGTGGGAGAACAACTCCATTTGGCTCACTAACTTCACACACCATCAGGCTTCCAAGCAGCTCTCAAGGAAACTCAGTTTTCACACTCTATGCTTAGTGCCCTTTGTATGGCTAGGACTGAAATGAACCTGGTAGAGCATCCCACACAAACGAATGCTCCACATGCGGGTTTCACATGCCACCAACTCCACATTCACAGGCAACTTCAGCGCCACAGCCGTTTTCAGATAGCCCTCAATGCAAAGGCTCTAGACGCAAATATTGGTGTGAGAGCTAATTCAATCAAGGAAACACTGCATGTTGGTGAAGGGCATATTGAAGAAGGATCAGCCGAGTGGTTCTTGTGGGAGAACAACTCCATTTGGCTCACTAACTTCACACACCATCAGGCTTCCAAGCAGCTCTCAAGGAAACTCAGTTTTCACACTCTATGCTTAGTGCTCTTTTTGTGCCTAGGACTGAAATGAAGCTTGGTCAGCATCCCACACAAACGAATGCTCCACATGCGGGTTTCACATGCCACCAACTCCACATTCACAGGCAACTTCAGCGCCACAGCCGTTTTCAGATAGCCCTCAATGCAAAGGCTCTAGACGCAAATATTGGTGTGAGAGCTAATTCAATCAAGGAAACACTGCATGTTGGTGAAGGGCATATTGAAGAAGGATCAGCCGAGTGGTTCTTGTGGGAGAACAACTCCATTTGGCTCACTAACTTCACACACCATCAGGCTTCCAAGCAGCTCTCAAGGAAACTCAGTTTTCACACTCTATGCTTAGTGCCCTTTGAGTGCATTATCTAGGAATGAACCTGGTAGAGCATCCCACACAAACGAATGCTCCACATGCGGGTTTCACATGCCACCAACTCCACATTCACAGGCAACTTCAGCGCCACAGCCGTTTTCACATAGCCCTCAATGCAAAGGCTCTACACGCAAATATTGGTGTGAGAGCTAATTCAATCAAGGAAACACTGCATGTTGGTGAAGGGCATATTGAAGAAGGATCAGCCGAGTGGTTCTTGTGGGAGAACAACTCCATTTGGCTCACTAACTTCACACACCATCAGGCTTCCAAGCAGCTCTCAAGGAAACTCAGTTTTCACACTCTATGCTTAGTGCCCTTTGAGTGCATTATCTAGGAATGAACCTGGTAGAGCATCCCACACAAACGAATGCTCCACTTGCGGGTTTCACATGCCACCAACTCCACATTCACAGGCAACTTCAGCGCCACAGCCGTTTTCAGATAGTCCTCAATGCAAAGGCTGTAGACACAAATATTGGTGTGAGAGCTAATTCAATCAAGGAAACACTGCATGTTGGTGAAGGGCATATTGAAGAAGGATCAGCCGAGTGGTTCTTGTGGGAGAACAACTCCATTTGGCTCACTAACTTCACACACCATCAGGCTTCCAAGCAGCTCTCAAGGAAACTCAGTTTTCACACTCTATGCTTAGTGCCCTTTGTATGGCTAGGACTGAAATGAACCTGGTAGAGCATCCCACACAAACGAATGCTCCACATGCGGGTTTCACATGCCACCAACTCCACATTCACAGGCAACTTCAGCGCCACAGCTGTTTTCAGATAGCCCTCAATGCAAAGGCTCTAGACGCAAATATTGGTGTGAGAGCTAATTCAATCAAGGAAACACTGCATGTTGGTGAAGGGCATATTGAAGAAGGATCAGCCGAGTGGTTCTTGTGGGAGAACAACTCCATTTGGCTCACTAACTTCACACACCATCAGGCTTCCAAGCAGCTCTCAAGGAAACTCAGTTTTCACACTCTATGCTTAGTGCCCTTTGTATGCCTAGGACTCTAATGAAGCTTGGAGAGCATCCCACACAAACGAATGCTCCACCTGCGGGTTTCACATGCCACCAACTCCACATTCACAGGCAACTTCAGCGCCACAGCCGTTTTCAGATAGCCCTCAATGCAAAGGCTCTACACGCAAATATTGGTGTGAGAGCTAATTCAATCAAGGAAACACTGCATGTTGGTGAAGGGCATATTGAAGAAGGATCAGCCGAGTGGTTCTTGTGGGAGAACAACTCCATTTGGCTCACTAACTTCACACACCATCAGGCTTCCAAGCAGCTCTCAAGGAAACTCAGTTTTCACACTCTATGCTTAGTGCTCTTTGTGTGCCTAGGACTGAAATGAAGCTTGGTCAGCATCCCACACAAACGAATGCTCCACATGCGGGTTTCACATGCCACCAACTCCACATTCACAGGCAACTTCAGCGCCACAGCCTTTTTCAGATAGCCCTCAATGCAAAGGCTCTAGACGCAAATATTGGTGTGAGAGCTAACTCAATCAAGGAAACACTGCATGTTGGTGAAGGGCATATTGAAGAAGGATCAGCAGAGTGGTTCTTGTGGGAGAACAACTCCATTTGGCTCACTAACTTCACACACCATCAGGCTTCCAAGCAGCTCTCAAGGAAACTCAGTTTTCACAGTCTATGCTTAGTGCCCTTTGTATGGCTAGGACTGAAATGAACCTGGTAGAGCATCCCACACAAACGAATGCTCCACATGCGGGTTTCACATGCCACCAACTCCACATTCACAGGCAACTTCAGCGCCACAGCCGTTTTCAGATAGCCCTCAATGCAAAGGCTCTAGACGCAAATATTGGTGTGAGAGCTAATTCAATCAAGGAAACACTGCATGTTGGTGAAGGGCATATTGAAGAAGGATCAGCCGAGTGGTTCTTGTGGGAGAACAACTCCATTTGGCTCACTAACTTCACACACCATCAGGCTTCCAAGCAGCTCTCAAGGAAACTCAGTTTTCACACTCTATGCTTAGTGCCCTTTGTATGCCTAGGACTGAAATGAAGCTTGGAGAGCATCCCACACAAACGAATGCTCCACCTGCGGGTTTCACATGCCACCAACTCCACATTCACAGGCAACTTCAGCGCCACAGCCGTTTTCAGATAGCCCTCAATGCAAAGGCTCTACACGCAAATATTGGTGTGAGAGCTAATTCAATCAAGGAAACACTGCATGTTGGTGAAGGGCATATTGAAGAAGGATCAGCCGAGTGGTTCTTGTGGGAGAACAACTCCATTTGGCTCACTAACTTCACACACCATCAGGCTTCCAAGCAGCTCTCAAGGAAACTCAGTTTTCACACTCTATGCTTAGTGCTCTTTGTGTGCCTAGGACTGAAAGGAAGCTTGGTCAGCATCCCACACAAACGTATGCTCCACATGCGGGTTTCACATGCCACCAACTCCACATTCACAGGCAACTTCAGCGCCACAGCCGTTTTCAGATAGCCCTCAATGCAAAGGCTCTAGACGCCAATATTGGTGTGAGAGCTAATTCAATCAAGGAAACACTGCATGTTGGTGAAGGGCATATTGAAGAAGGATCAGCCGAGTGGTTCTTGTGGGAGAACAACTCCATTTGGCTCACTAACTTCACACACCATCAGGCTTCCAAGCAGCTCTCAAGGAAACTCAGTTTTCACACTCTATGCTTAGTGCTCTTTGTGTTCCTAGGACTGAAATGAAGCTTGGTCAGCATCCCACACAAACGTATGCTCCACATGCGGGTTTCACATGCCACCAACTCCACATTCACAGGCAACTTCAGCGCCACAGCCGTTTTCAGATAGCCCTCAATGCAAAGGCTCTAGACGCAAATATTGGTGTGAGAGCTAATTCAATCAAGGAAACACTGCATGTTGGTGAAGGGCATATTGAAGAAGGATCAGCCGAGTGGTTCTTGTGGGAGAACAACTCCATTTGGCTCACTAACTTCACACACCATCAGGCTTCCAAGCAGCTCTCAAGGAAACTCAGTTTTCACACTCTATGCTTAGTGCCCTTTGTATGGCTAGGACTGAAATGAACCTGGTAGAGCATCCCACACAAACGAATGCTCCACATGCGGGTTTCACATGCCACCAACTCCACATTCACAGGCAACTTCAGCGCCACAGCCGTTTTCAGATAGCCCTCAATGCAAAGGCTCTAGACGCAAATATTGGTGTGAGAGCTAATTCAATCAAGGAAACACTGCATGTTGGTGAAGGGCATATTGAAAAAGGATCAACACAGTGGTTCTTGTGGGAGAACAACTCCATTTGGCTCACTAACTTCACACACCATCAGGCTTCCAAGCAGCTCTCAAGGAAACTCAGTTTTCACACTCTATGCTTAGTGCTCTTTGTGTGCCTAGGACTGAAATGAACCTGGTAGAGCATCCCACACAAACGAATGCTCCACATGCGGGTTTCACATGCCACCAACTCCACATTCACAGGCAACTTCAGCGCCACAGCCGTTTTCAGATAGCCCTCAATGCAAAGGCTCTAGACGCCAATATTGGTGTGAGAGCTAATTCAATCAAGGAAACACTGCATGTTGGTGAAGGGCATATTGAAGAAGGATCAGCCGAGTGGTTCTTGTGGGAGAACAACTCCATTTGGCTCACTAACTTCACACACCATCAGGCTTCCAAGCAGCTCTCAAGGAAACTCAGTTTTCACACTCTATGCTTAGTGCCCTTTGTATGCCTATGACTGAAATGAAGCTTGGAGAGCATCCCACACAAACGAATGCTCCACATGCGGGTTTCACATGCCACCAACTCCACATTCACAGGCAACTTCAGCGCCACAGCCGTTTTCAGATAGCCCTCAATGCAAAGGCTCTAGACGCAAATATTGGTGTGAGAGCTAATTCAATCAAGGAAACACTGCATGTTGGTGAAGGGCATATTGAAGAAGGATCAGCCGAGTGGTTCTTGTGGGAGAACAACTCCATTTGGCTCACTAACTTCACACACCATCAGGCTTCCAAGCAGCTCTCAAGGAAACTCAGTTTTCACACTCTATGCTTAGTGCTCTTTGTGTGCCTAGGACTGAAATGAAGCTTGGTCAGCATCCCACACAAACGAATGCTCCACATGCGGGTTTCACATGCCACCAACTCCACATTCACAGGCAACTTCAGCGCCACAGCCGTTTTCAGATAGCCCTCAATGCAAAGGCTCTAGACGCAAATATTGGTGTGAGAGCTAACTCAATCAAGGAAACACTGCATGTTGGTGAAGGGCATATTGAAGAAGGATCAACAGAGTGGTGCTTGTGGGAGAACAACTCCATTTGGCTCACTAACTTCACACACCATCAGGCTTCCAAGCAGCTCTCAAGGAAACTCAGTTTTCACACTCTATGCTTAGTGCCCTTTGTATGCCTAGGACTGAAATGAACCTGGTAGAGCATCCCACACAAACGAATGCTCCACATGCGGGTTTCACATGCCACCAACTCCACATTCACAGGCAACTTCAGCGCCACAGCCGTTTTCAGATAGCCCTCAATGCAAAGGCTCTAGACCCAAATATTGGTGTGAGAGCTAATTCAATCAAGGAAACACTGCATGTTGGTGAAGGGCATATTGAAGAAGGATCAGCCGAGTGGTTCTTGTGGGAGAACAACTCCATTTGGCTCACTAACTTCACACACCATCAGGCTTCCAAGCAGCTCTCAAGGAAACTCAGTTTTCACACTCTATGCTTAGTGCTCTTTTTGTGCCTAGGACTGAAATGAAGCGTGGTCAGCATCCCACACAAACGAATGCTCCACATGCGGGTTTCACATGCCACCAACTCCACATTCACAGGCAACTTCAGCGCCACAGCCGTTTTCAGATAGCCCTCAATGCAAAGGCTCTAGACGCAAATATTGGTGTGAGAGCTAATTCAATCAAGGAAACACTGCATGTTGGTGAAGGGCATATTGAAGAAGGATCAGCCGAGTGGTTCTTGTGGGAGAACAACTCCATTTGGCTCACTAACTTCACACACCATCAGGCTTCCAAGCAGCTCTCAAGGAAACTCAGTTTTCACACTCTATGCTTAGTGCCCTTTGAGTGCATTATCTAGGAATGAACCTGGTAGAGCATCCCACACAAACGAATGCTCCACATGCGGGTTTCACATGCCACCAACTCCACATTCACAGGCAACTTCAGCGCCACAGCCGTTTTCAGATAGCCCTCAATGCAAAGGCTCTAGACGCAAATATTGGTGTGAGAGCTAATTCAATCAAGGAAACACTGCATGTTGGTGAAGGGCATATTGAAGAAGGATCAGCCGAGTGGTTCTTGTGGGAGAACAACTCCATTTGGCTCACTAACTTCACACACCATCAGGCTTCCAAGCAGCTCTCAAGGAAACTCAGTTTTCACACTCTATGTTTAGTGCCCTTTGAGTGCATTATCTAGGAATGAACCTGGTAGAGCATCCCACACAAACGAATGCTCCACATGCGGGTTTCACATGCCACCAACTCCACATTCACAGGCAACTTCAGCGCCACAGCCGTTTTCAGATAGCCCTCAATGCAAAGGCTCTAGACGCAAATATTGGTGTGAGAGCTAATTCAATCAAGGAAACACTGCATGTTGGTGAAGGGCATATTGAAGAAGGATCAGCTGAGTGGTTCTTGTGGGAGAACAACTCCATTTGGCTCACTAACTTCACACACCATCAGGCTTCCAAGCAGCTCTCAAGGAAACTCAGTTTTCACACTCTATGCTTAGTGCCCTTTGTATGGCTAGGACTGAAATGAACCTGGTAGAGCATCCCACACAAACGAATGCTCCACATGCGGGTTTCACATGCCACCAACTCCACATATACAGGCAACTTCAGCGCCACAGCCGTTTTCAGATAGCCCTCAATGCAAAGGCTCTAGACGCAAATATTGGTGTGAGAGCTAATTCAATCAAGGAAACACTGCATGTTGGTGAAGGGCATATTGAAGAAGGATCAGCCGAGTAGTTCTTGTGGGAGAACAACTCCATTTGGCTCACTAACTTCACACACCATCAGGCTTCCAAGCAGCTCTCAAGGAAACTCAGTTTTCACACTCTATGCTTAGTGCTCTTTTTGTGCCTAGGACTGAAATGAAGCTTGGTCAGCATCCCACACAAACGAATGCTCCACATGCGGGTTTCACATGCCACCAACTCCACATTCACAGGCAACTTCAGCGCCACAGCCGTTTTCAGATAGCCCTCAATGCAAAGGCTCTACACGCAAATATTGGTGTGAGAGCTAATTCAATCAAGGAAACACTGCATGTTGGTGAAGGGCATATTGAAGAAGGATCAGCCGAGTGGTTCTTGTGGGAGAACAACTCCATTTGGCTCACTAACTTCACACACCATCAGGCTTCCAAGCAGCTCTCAAGGAAACTCAGTTTTCACACTCTATGTTTCGTGCCCTTTGTATGGCTAGGACTGAAATGAACCTGGTAGAGCATCCCACACAAACGAATGCTCCACATGCGGGTTTCACATGCCACCAACTCCACATTTACAGGCAACTTCAGCGCCACAGCCGTTTTCAGATATCCCTCAATGCAAAGGCTCTAGACGCAAATATTGGTGTGAGAGCTAATTCAATCAAGGAAACACTGCATGTTGGTGAAGGGCATATTGAAGAAGGATCAGCCGAGTGGTTCTTGTGGGAGAACAACTCCATTTGGCTCACTAACTTCACACACCATCAGGCTTCCAAGCAGCTCTCAAGGAAACTCAGTTTTCACACTCTATGCTTAGTGCTCTTTGTGTGCCTAGGACTGAAATGAAGCTTGGTCAGCATCCTACACAAACGAATGCTCCACATGCGGGTTTCACATGCCACCAACTCCACATTCACAGGCAACTTCAGCGCCACAGCCGTTTTCAGATAGCCCTCAATGCAAAGGCTCTAGACGCCAATATTGGTGTGAGAGCTAATTCAATCAAGGAAACACTGCATGTTGGTGAAGGGCATATTGAAGAAGGATCAGCCGAGTGGTTCTTGTGGGAGAACAACTCCATTTGGCTCACTAACTTCACACACCATCAGGCTTCCAAGCAGCTCTCAAGGAATCTCAGTTTTCACACTCTATGCTTAGTGCCCTTTGTATGGCTAGGACTGAAATGAAGCCTGGTAGAGCATCCCACACAAACGAATGCTCCACATGCGGGTTTCACATGCCACCAACTCCACATTCACAGACAACTTCAGCGCCACAGCCGTTTTCAGATAGCCCTCAATGCAAAGGCTCTAGACGCAAATATTGGTGTGAGAGCTAATTCAATCAAGGAAACACTGCATGTTGGTGAAGGGCATATTGAAGAAGGATCAGCCGAGTGGTTCTTGTGGGAGAACAACTCCATTTGGCTCACTAACTTCACACACCATCAGGCTTCCAAGCAGCTCTCAAGGAATCTCAGTTTTCACACTCTATGCTTAGTGCCCTTTGTATGGCTAGGACTGAAATGAAGCCTGGTAGAGCATCCCACACAAACGAATGCTCCACATGCGGGTTTCACATGCCACCAACTCCACATTCACAGACAACTTCAGCGCCACAGCCGTTTTCAGATAGCCCTCAATGCAAAGGCTCTAGACGCAAATATTGGTGTGAGAGCTAATTCAATCAAGGAAACACTGCATGTTGGTGAAGGGCATATTGAAGAAGGATCAGCCGAGTGGTTCTTGTGGGAGAACAACTCCATTTGGCTCACTAACTTCACACACCATCAGGCTTCCAAGCAGCTCTCAAGGAAACTCAGTTTTCACAGTCTATGCTTAGTGCCCTTTGAGTGCATTATCTAGGAATGAACCTGGTAGAGCATCCCACACAAATGAATGCTCCACATGCGGGATTCACATGACACCAACTCCACATTCACAGGCAACTGCAGCGCCACAGCCGTTTTCAGATAGCCCTCAATGCAAAGGCTCTAGACGCAAATATTGGTGTGAGAGCTAATTCAATCAAGGAAACACTGCATGTTGGTGAAGGGCATATTGAAGAAGGATCAGCCGAGTGGTTCTTGTGGGAGAACAACTCCATTTGGCTCACTAACTTCACACACCATCAGGCTTCCAAGCAGCTCTCAAGGAAACTCAGTTTTCACACTCTATGCTTAGTGCCCTTTGTATGCCTAGGACTGAAATGAAGCTTGGTCAGCATCCCACACAAACGAATGCTCCACATGCGGGTTTCACATGCCACCAACTCCACATTCACAGGCAACTTCAGCGCCACAGCCGTTTTCAGATAGCCCTCAATGCAAAGGCTCTAGACGCAAATATTGGTGTGAGAGCTAATTCAATCAAGGAAACACTGCATGTTGGTGAAGGGCATATTGAAGAAGGATCAGCCGAGTGGTTCTTGTGGGAGAACAACTCCATTTGGCTCACTAACTTCACACACCATCAGGCTTCCAAGCAGCTCTCAAGGAAACTCAGTTTTCACACTCTATGCTTAGTGCCCTTTGAGTGCATTATCTAGGAATGAACCTGGTAGAGCATCCCACACAAACGAATGCTCCACATGCGGGTTTCACATGCCACCAACTCCACATTCACAGGCAACTTCAGCGCCACAGCCGTTTTCAGATAGCCCTCAATGCAAAGGCTCTAGACGCAAATATTGGTGTGAGAGCTAATTCAATCAAGGAAACACTGCATGTTGGTGAAGGGCATATTGAAGAAGGATCAGCCGAGTGGTTCTTGTGGGAGAACAACTCCATTTGGCTCACTAACTTCACACACCATCAGGCTTCCAAGCAGCTCTCAAGGAAACTCAGTTTTCACGCTCTATGCTTAGTGCCCTTTGTATGGCTAGGACTGAAATGAACCTGGTAGAGCATCCCACACAAACGAATGCTCCACATGCGGGTTTCACATGCCACCAACTCCACATTCAGAGGCAACTTCAGCGCCACAGCCGTTTTCAGATAGCCCTCAATGCAAAGGCTCTAGACGCAAATATTGGTGTGAGAGCTAATTCAATCAAGGAAACACTGCATGTTGGTGAAGGGCATATTGAAGAAGGATCAGCCGAGTGGTTCTTGTGGGAGAACAACTCCATTTGGCTCACTAACTTCACACACCATCAGGCTTCCAAGCAGCTCTCAAGGAAACTCAGTTTTCACACTCTATGCTTAGTGCCCTTTGTATGGCTAGGACTGAAATGAACCTGGTAGAGCATCCCACACAAACGAATGCTCCACTTGCGGGTTTCACATGCCACCAACTCCACATATACAGGCAACTTCAGCGCCACAGCCATTTTCAGATAGCCCTCAATGCAAAGGCTCTAGACGCAAATATTGGTGTGAGAGCTAATTCAATCAAGGAAACACTGCATGTTGGTGAAGGGCATATTGAAAAAGGATCAGCCGAGTGGTTCTTGTGGGAGAACAACTCCATTTGGCTCACTAACTTCACACACCATCAGGCTTCCAAGCAGCTCTCAAGGAAACTCAGTTTTCACACTCTATGCTAGTGCTCTTTGTGTGCCTAGGACTGAAATGAAGCTTGGTCAGCATCCCACACAAACGAATGCTCCACATGCGGGTTTCACATGCCACCAACTCCACATTCACAGGCAACTTCAGCGACACAGCCGTTTTCAGATAGCCCTCAATGCAAAGGCTCTAGACGCAAATATTGGTGTGAGAGCTAATTCAATCAAGGAAACACTGCATGTTGGTGAAGGGCATATTGAAGAAGGATCAGCCGAGTGGTTCTTGTGGGAGAACAACTCCATTTGGCTCACTAACTTCACACACCATCAGGCTTCCAAGCAGCTCTCAAGGAAACTCAGTTTTCACATTCTATGCTTAGTGCTCTTTGTGTGCCTAGGACTGAAATGAAGCTTGGTCAGCATCCCACACAAACGAATGCTCCACATGCGGGTTTCACATGCCACCAACTCCACATTCACAGGCAACTTCAGCGCCACAGCTGTTTTCAGATAGCCCTCAATGCAAAGGCTCTAGACGCAAATATTGGTGTGAGAGCTAATTCAATCAAGGAAACACTGCATGTTGGTGAAGGGCATATTGAAGAAGGATCAGCCGAGTGGTTCTTGTGGGAGAACAACTCCATTTGGCTCACTAACTTCACACACCATCAGGCTTCCAAGCAGCTCTCAAGGAAACTCAGTTTTCACGCTCTATGCTTAGTGCCCTTTGTATGGCTAGGACTGAAATGAACCTGGTAGAGCATCCCACACAAACGAATGCTCCACATGCGGGTTTCACATGCCACCAACTCCACATTCAGAGGCAACTTCAGCGCCACAGCCGTTTTCAGATAGCCCTCAATGCAAAGGCTCTAGACGCAAATATTGGTGTGAGAGCTAATTCAATCAAGGAAACACTGCATGTTGGTGAAGGGCATATTGAAGAAGGATCAGCCGAGTGGTTCTTGTGGGAGAACAACTCCATTTGGCTCACTAACTTCACACACCATCAGGCTTCCAAGCAGCTCTCAAGGAAACTCAGTTTTCACACTCTATGCTTAGTGCCCTTTGAGTGCATTATCTAGGAATGAACCTGGTAGAGCATCCCACACAAACGAATGCTCCACATGCGGGTTTCACATGCCACCAACTCCACATTCACAGGCAACTTCAGCGCCACAGCCGTTTTCAGATAGCCCTCAATGCAAAGGCTCTACACGCAAATATTGGTGTGAGAGCTAATTCAATCAAGGAAACACTGCATGTTGGTGAAGGGCATATTGAAGAAGGATCAGCCGAGTGGTTCTTGTGGGAGAACAACTCCATTTGGCTCACTAACTTCACACACCATCAGGCTTCCAAGCAGCTCTCAAGGAAACTCAGTTTTCACACTCTATGCTTAGTGCTCTTTGTGTGCCTAGGACTGAAATGAAGCTTGTCAGCATCCCACACAAACGAATGCTCCACATGTGGGTTTCACATGCCACCAACTCCACATTCACAGGCAACTTCAGCGCCACAGCCGTTTTCAGATAGCCCTCAATGCAAAGGCTCTAGACGCAAATATTGGTGTGAGAGCTAATTCAATCAAGGAAACACTGCATGTTGGTGAAGGGCATATTGAAGAAGGATCAGCCGAGTGGTTCTTGTGGGAGAACAACTCCATTTGGCTCACTAACTTCACACACCATCAGGCTTCCAAGCAGCTCTCAAGGAAACTCAGTTTTCACACTCTATGCTTAGTGCCCTTTGAGTGCATTATCTAGGAATGAACCTGGTAGAGCATCCCACACAAACGAATGCTCCACATGCGGGTTTCACATGCCACCAACTCCACATTCACAGGCAACTTCAGCGCCACAGCCGTTTTCAGATAGCCCTCAATGCAAAGGCTCTAGACGCAAATATTGGTGTGAGAGCTAATTCAATCAAGGAAACACTGCATGTTGGTGAAGGGCATATTGAAGAAGGATCAGCCGAGTGGTTCTTGTGGGAGAACAACTCCATTTGGCTCACTAACTTCACACACCATCAGGCTTCCAAGCAGCTCTCAAGGAAACTCAGTTTTCACACTCTATGCTTAGTGCCCTTTGTATGGCTAGGACTGAAATGAACCTGGTAGAGCATCCCACACAAACGAATGCTCCACATGCGGGTTTTACATGCCACCAACTCCACATTCACAGGCAACTTCAGCGCCACAGCCGTTTTCAGATAGCCCTCAATGCAAAGGCTCTAGACGCAAATATTGGTGTGAGAGCTAATTCAATCAAGGAAACACTGCATGTTGGTGAAGGGCATATTGAAGAAGGATCAGCCGAGTGGTTCTTGTGGGAGAACAACTCCATTTGGCTCACTAACTTCACACACCATCAGGCTTCCAAGCAGCTCTCAAGGAAACTCAGTTTTCACACTCTATGCTAGTGCTCTTTGTGTGCCTAGGACTGAAATGAAGCTTGGTCAGCATCCCACACAAACGAATGCTCCACATGCGGGTTTCACATGCCACCAACTCCACATTCACAGGCAACTTCAGCGCCACAGCTGTTTTCAGATAGCCCTCAATGCAAAGGCTCTAGACGCAAATATTGGTGTGAGAGCTAATTCAATCAAGGAAACACTGCATGTTGGTGAAGGGCATATTGAAGAAGGATCAGCCGAGTGGTTCTTGTGGGAGAACAACTCCATTTGGCTCACTAACTTCACACACCATCAGGCTTCCAAGCAGCTCTCAAGGAAACTCAGTTTTCACACTCTATGTTTAGTGCCCTTTGAGTGCATTATCTAGGAATGAACCTGGTAGAGCATCCCACACAAACGAATGCTCCACATGCGGGTTTCACATGCCACCAACTCCACATTCACAGGCAACATCAGCGCCACAGCCGTTTTCAGATAGCCCTCAATGCAAAGGCTCTAGACGCAAATATTGGTGTGAGAGCTAAATCAATCAAGGAAACACTGCATGTTGGTGAAGGGCATATTGAAGAAGGATCAGCCGAGTGGTTCTTGTGGGAGAACAACTCCATTTGGCTCACTAACTTCACACACCATCAGGCTTCCAAGCAGCTCTCAAGGAAACTCAGTTTTCACACTCTATGCTTAGTGCCCTTTGAGTGCATTATCTAGGAATGAACCTGGTAGAGCATCCCACACAAATGAATGCTCCACATGCGGGTTTCACATGCCACCAACTCCACATTCACAGGCAACTTCAGCGCCACAGCCGTTTTCAGATAGCCCTCAATGCAAAGGCTCTAGACGCAAATATTGGTGTGAGAGCTAATTCAATCAAGGAAACACTGCATGTTGGTGAAGGGCATATTGAAGAAGGATCAGCCGAGTGGTTCTTGTGGGAGAACAACTCCATTTGGCTCACTAACTTCACACACCATCAGGCTTCCAAGCAGCTCTCAAGGAAACTCAGTTTTCACACTCTATGCTTAGTGCTCTTTGTGTGCCTAGGACTGAAATGAACCTGGTAGAGCATCCCACACAAACGAATGCTCCACATGCGGGTTTCACATGCCACCAACTCCACATTTACAGGCAACTTCAGCGCCACAGCCGTTTTCAGATATCCCTCAATGCAAAGGCTCTAGACGCAAATATTGGTGTGAGAGCTAATTCAATCAAGGAAACACTGCATGTTGGTGAAGGGCATATTGAAAAAGGATCAGCACAGTGGTTCTTGTGGGAGAACAACTCCATTTGGCTCACTAACTTCACACACCATCAGGCTTCCAAGCAGCTCTCAAGGAAACTCAGTTTTCACACTCTATGCTTAGTGCTCTTTGTGTGCCTAGGACTGAAATGAAGCTTGGTCAGCATCCTACACAAACGAATGCTCCACATGCGGGTTTCACATGCCACCAACTCCACATTCACAGGCAACTTCAGCGCCACAGCCGTTTTCAGATAGCCCTCAATGCAAAGGCTCTAGACGCAAATATTGGTGTGAGAGCTAATTCAATCAAGGAAACACTGCATGTTGGTGAAGGGCATATTGAAGAAGGATCAGCCGAGTGGTTCTTGTGGGAGAACAACTCCATTTGGCTCACTAACTTCACACACCATCAGGCTTCCAAGCAGCTCTCAAGGAATCTCAGTTTTCACAATCTATGCTTAGTGCCCTTTGTATGGCTAGGACTGAAATGAAGCCTGGTAGAGCATCCCACACAAACGAATGCTCCACATGCGGGTTTCACATGCCACCAACTCCACATTCACAGACAACTTCAGCGCCACAGCCGTTTTCAGATAGCCCTCAATGCAAAGGCTCTAGACGCAAATATTGGTGTGAGAGCTAATTCAATCAAGGAAACACTGCATGTTGGTGAAGGGCATATTGAAGAAGGATCAGCCGAGTGGTTCTTGTGGGAGAACAACTCCATTTGGCTCACTAACTTCACACACCATCAGGCTTCCAAGCAGCTCTCAAGGAATCTCAGTTTTCACACTCTATGCTTAGTGCCCTTTGTATGGCTAGGACTGAAATGAAGCCTGGTAGAGCATCCCACACAAACGAATGCTCCACATGCGGGTTTCACATGCCACCAACTCCACATTCACAGACAACTTCAGCGCCACAGCCGTTTTCAGATAGCCCTCAATGCAAAGGCTCTAGACGCAAATATTGGTGTGAGAGCTAATTCAATCAAGGAAACACTGCATGTTGGTGAAGGGCATATTGAAGAAGGATCAGCCGAGTGGTTCTTGTGGGAGAACAACTCCATTTGGCTCACTAACTTCACACACCATCAGGCTTCCAAGCAGCTCTCAAGGAAACTCAGTTTTCACAGTCTATGCTTAGTGCCCTTTGAGTGCATTATCTAGGAATGAACCTGGTAGAGCATCCCACACAAACGAATGCTCCACATGCGGGATTCACATGACACCAACTCCACATTCACAGGCAACTGCAGCGCCACAGCCGTTTTCAGATAGCCCTCAATGCAAAGGCTCTAGACGCAAATATTGGTGTGAGAGCTAATTCAATCAAGGAAACACTGCATGTTGGTGAAGGGCATATTGAAGAAGGATCAGCCGAGTGGTTCTTGTGGGAGAACAACTCCATTTGGCTCACTAACTTCACACACCATCAGGCTTCCAAGCAGCTCTCAAGGAAACTCAGTTTTCACACTCTATGCTTAGTGCCCTTTGTATGCCTAGGACTGAAATGAAGCTTGGTCAGCATCCCACACAAACGAATGCTCCACATGCGGGTTTCACATGCCACCAACTCCACATTCACAGGCAACTTCAGCGCCACAGCCGTTTTCAGATAGCCCTCAATGCAAAGGCTCTAGACGCAAATATTGGTGTGAGAGCTAATTCAATCAAGGAAACACTGCATGTTGGTGAAGGGCATATTGAAGAAGGATCAGCCGAGTGGTTCTTGTGGGAGAACAACTCCATTTGGCTCACTAACTTCACACACCATCAGGCTTCCAAGCAGCTCTCAAGGAAACTCAGTTTTCACACTCGATGCTTAGTGACCTTTGAGTGCATTATCTAGGAATGAACCTGGTAGAGCATCCCACACAAACGAATGCTCCACATGCGGGTTTCACATGCCACCAACTCCACATTCACAGGCAACTTCAGCGCCACAGCCGTTTTCAGATAGCCCTCAATGCAAAGGCTCTAGACGCAAATATTGGTGTGAGAGCTAATTCAATCAAGGAAACACTGCATGTTGGTGAAGGGCATATTGAAGAAGGATCAGCCGAGTGGTTCTTGTGGGAGAACAACTCCATTTGGCTCACTAACTTCACACACCATCAGGCTTCCAAGCAGCTCTCAAGGAAACTCAGTTTTCACACTCTATGCTTAGTGCCCTTTGTATGGCTAGGACTGAAATGAACCTGGTAGAGCATCCCACACAAACGAATGCTCCACTTGCGGGTTTCACATGCCACCAACTCCACATATACAGGCAACTTCAGCGCCACAGCCATTTTCAGATAGCCCTCAATGCAAAGGCTCTAGACGCAAATATTGGTGTGAGAGCTAATTCAATCAAGGAAACACTGCATGTTGGTGAAGGGCATATTGAAAAAGGATCAGCCGAGTGGTTCTTGTGGGAGAACAACTCCATTTGGCTCACTAACTTCACACACCATCAGGCTTCCAAGCAGCTCTCAAGGAAACTCAGTTTTCACACTCTATGCTAGTGCTCTTTGTGTGCCTAGGACTGAAATGAAGCTTGGTCAGCATCCCACACAAACGAATGCTCCACATGCGGGTTTCACATGCCACCAACTCCACATTCACAGGCAACTTCAGCGACACAGCCGTTTTCAGATAGCCCTCAATGCAAAGGCTCTAGACGCAAATATTGGTGTGAGAGCTAATTCAATCAAGGAAACACTGCATGTTGGTGAAGGGCATATTGAAGAAGGATCAGCCGAGTGGTTCTTGTGGGAGAACAACTCCATTTGGCTCACTAACTTCACACACCATCAGGCTTCCAAGCAGCTCTCAAGGAAACTCAGTTTTCACATTCTATGCTTAGTGCTCTTTGTGTGCCTAGGACTGAAATGAAGCTTGGTCAGCATCCCACACAAACGAATGCTCCACATGCGGGTTTCACATGCCACCAACTCCACATTCACAGGCAACTTCAGCGCCACAGCTGTTTTCAGATAGCCCTCAATGCAAAGGCTCTAGACGCAAATATTGGTGTGAGAGCTAATTGAATCAAGGAAACACTGCATGTTGGTGAAGGGCATATTGAAGAAGGATCACCCGAGTGGTTCTTGTGGGAGAACAACTCCATTTGGCTCACTAACTTCACACACCATCAGGCTTCCAAGCAGCTCTCAAGGAAACTCAGTTTTCACACTCTATGCTTAGTGCCCTTTGTATGGCTAGGACTGAAATGAACCTGGTAGAGCATCCCACACAAACGAATGCTCCACATGCGGGTTTCACATGCCACCAACTCCACATTCACAGGCAACTTCAGCGCCACAGCTGTTTTCAGATAGCCCTCAATGCAAAGGCTCTAGACGCAAATATTGGTGTGAGAGCTAATTGAATCAAGGAAACACTGCATGTTGGTGAAGGGCATATTGAAGAAGGATCAGCCGAGTGGTTCTTGTGGGAGAACAACTCCATTTGGCTCACTAACTTCACACACCATCAGGCTTCCAAGCAGCTCTCAAGGAAACTCAGTTTTCACACTCTATGCTTAGTGCCCTTTGTATGGCTAGGACTGAAATGAACCTGGTAGAGCATCCCACACAAACGAATGCTCCACATGCGGGTTTCACATGCCACCAACTCCACATTCAGAGGCAACTTCAGCGCCACAGCCGTTTTCAGATAGCCCTCAATGCAAAGGCTCTAGACGCAAATATTGGTGTGAGAGCTAATTCAATCAAGGAAACACTGCATGTTGGTGAAGGGCATATTGAAGAAGGATCAGCCGAGTGGTTCTTGTGGGAGAACAACTCCATTTGGCTCACTAACTTCACACACCATCAGGCTTCCAAGCAGCTCTCAAGGAAACTCAGTTTTCACACTCTATGCTTAGGGCCCTTTGAGTGCATTATCTAGGAATGAACCTGGTAGAGCATCCCACACAAACGAATGCTCCACATGCGGGTTTCACATGCCACCAACTCCACATTCACAGGCAACTTCAGCGCCACAGCCGTTTTCAGATAGCCCTCAATGCAAAGGCTCTACACGCAAATATTGGTGTGAGAGCTAATTCAATCAAGGAAACACTGCATGTTGGTGAAGGGCATATTGAAGAAGGATCAGCCGAGTGGTTCTTGTGGGAGAACAACTCCATTTGGCTCACTAACTTCACACACCATCAGGCTTCCAAGCAGCTCTCAAGGAAACTCAGTTTTCACACTCTATGCTTAGTGCTCTTTGTGTGCCTAGGACTGAAATGAAGCTTGTCAGCATCCCACACAAACGAATGCTCCACATGTGGGTTTCACATGCCACCAACTCCACATTCACAGGCAACTTCAGCGCCACAGCCGTTTTCAGATAGCCCTCAATGCAAAGGCTCTAGACGCAAATATTGGTGTGAGAGCTAATTCAATCAAGGAAACACTGCATGTTGGTGAAGGGCATATTGAAGAAGGATCAGCCGAGTGGTTCTTGTGGGAGAACAACTCCATTTGGCTCACTAACTTCACACACCATCAGGCTTCCAAGCAGCTCTCAAGGAAACTCAGTTTTCACACTCTATGCTTAGTGCCCTTTGAGTGCATTATCTAGGAATGAACCTGGTAGAGCATCCCACACAAACGAATGCTCCACATGCGGGTTTCACATGCCACCAACTCCACATTCACAGGCAACTTCAGCGCCACAGCCGTTTTCAGATAGCCCTCAATGCAAAGGCTCTAGACGCAAATATTGGTGTGAGAGCTAATTCAATCAAGGAAACACTGCATGTTGGTGAAGGGCATATTGAAGAAGGATCAGCCGAGTGGTTCTTGTGGGAGAACAACTCCATTTGGCTCACTAACTTCACACACCATCAGGCTTCCAAGCAGCTCTCAAGGAAACTCAGTTTTCACACTCTATGCTTAGTGCCCTTTGTATGGCTAGGACTGAAATGAACCTGGTAGAGCATCCCACACAAACGAATGCTCCACATGCGGGTTTTACATGCCACCAACTCCACATTCACAGGCAACTTCAGCGCCACAGCCGTTTTCAGATAGCCCTCAATGCAAAGGCTCTAGACGCAAATATTGGTGTGAGAGCTAATTCAATCAAGGAAACACTGCATGTTGGTGAAGGGCATATTGAAGAAGGATCAGCCGAGTGGTTCTTGTGGGAGAACAACTCCATTTGGCTCACTAACTTCACACACCATCAGGCTTCCAAGCAGCTCTCAAGGAAACTCAGTTTTCACACTCTATGCTAGTGCTCTTTGTGTGCCTAGGACTGAAATGAAGCTTGGTCAGCATCCCACACAAACGAATGCTCCACATGCGGGTTTCACATGCCACCAACTCCACATTCACAGGCAACTTCAGCGCCACAGCTGTTTTCAGATAGCCCTCAATGCAAAGGCTCTAGACGCAAATATTGGTGTGAGAGCTAATTCAATCAAGGAAACACTGCATGTTGGTGAAGGGCATATTGAAGAAGGATCAGCCGAGTGGTTCTTGTGGGAGAACAACTCCATTTGGCTCACTAACTTCACACACCATCAGGCTTCCAAGCAGCTCTCAAGGAAACTCAGTTTTCACACTCTATGTTTAGTGCCCTTTGAGTGCATTATCTAGGAATGAACCTGGTAGAGCATCCCACACAAACGAATGCTCCACATGCGGGTTTCACATGCCACCAACTCCACATTCACAGGCAACATCAGCGCCACAGCCGTTTTCAGATAGCCCTCAATGCAAAGGCTCTAGACGCAAATATTGGTGTGAGAGCTAAATCAATCAAGGAAACACTGCATGTTGGTGAAGGGCATATTGAAGAAGGATCAGCCGAGTGGTTCTTGTGGGAGAACAACTCCATTTGGCTCACTAACTTCACACACCATCAGGCTTCCAAGCAGCTCTCAAGGAAACTCAGTTTTCGCACTCTATGCTTAGTGCCCTTTGAGTGCATTATCTAGGAATGAACCTGGTAGAGCATCCGACACAAATGAATGCTCCACATGCGGGTTTCACATGCCACCAACTCCACATTCACAGGCAACTTCAGCGCCACAGCCGTTTTCAGATAGCCCTCAATGCAAAGGCTCTAGACGCAAAT
This sequence comes from Ochotona princeps, assembly GCF_030435755.1. NCBI lineage: Eukaryota > Metazoa > Chordata > Mammalia > Lagomorpha > Ochotonidae > Ochotona > Ochotona princeps. The sequence goes on along the minus strand of NW_026696990.1, from coordinate 4,359 downwards.
ATTGGTGTGAGAGCTAATTCAATCAAGGAAACACTGCATGTTGGTGAAGGGCATATTGAAGAAGGATCAGCCGAGTGGTTCTTGTGGGAGAACAACTCCATTTGGCTCACTAACTTCACACACCATCAGGCTTCCAAGCAGCTCTCAAGGAAACTCAGTTTTCACACTCTATGCTTAGTGCTCTTTGTGTGCCTAGGACTGAAATGAACCTGGTAGAGCATCCCACACAAACGAATGCTCCACATGCGGGTTTCACATGCCACCAACTCCACATTCACAGGCAACTTCAGCGCCACTGCCGTTTTCAGATAGCCCTCAATGCAAAGGCTCTAGATGCAAATATTGGTGTGAGAGCTAATTCAATCAAGGAAACACTGCATGTTGGTGAAGGGCATATTGAAGAAGGATCAGCCGAGTGGTTCTTGTGGGAGAACAACTCCATTTGGCTCACTAACTTCACACACCATCAGGCTTCCAAGCAGCTCTCAAGGAAACTCAGTTTTCACACTCTATGCTTAGTGCTCTTTGTGTGCCTAGGACTGAAATGAACCTGGTAGAGCATCCCACACAAACGAATGCTCCACATGCGGGTTTCACATGCCACCAACTCCACATTCACAGGCAACTTCAGCGCCACAGCCGTTTTCAGATAGCCCTCAATGCAAAGGCTCTAGACGCAAATATTGGTGTGAGAGATAACTCAATCAAGGAAACACTGCATGTTGGTGAAGGGCATATTGAAGAAGGATCAGCCGAGTGGTTCTTGTGGGAGAACAACTCCATTTGGCTCACTAACTTCACACACCATCAGGCTTCCAAGCAGCTCTCAAGGAAACTCAGGTTTCACACTCTATGCTTAGTGCCCTTTGAGTGCATTATCTAGGAATGAACCTGGTAGAGCATCCCACACAAACGAATGCTCCACATGCGGGTTTCACATGCCACCAACTCCACATTCACAGGCAACTTCAGCGCCACAGCCGTTTTCAGATAGCCCTCAATGCAAAGGCTCTAGACGCAAATATAGGTGTGAGAGCTAATTCAATCAAGGAAACACTGCATGTTGGTGAAGGGCATATTGAAGAAGGATCAGCCGAGTGGTTCTTGTGGGAGAACAACTCCATTTGGCTCACTAACTTCACACACCATCAGGCTTCCAAGCAGCTCTCAAGGAAACTCAGTTTTCAAACTCTATGCTTAGTGCCCTTTGAGTGCATTATCTAGGAATGAACCTGGTAGAGCATCCCACACAAACGAATGCTCCACATGCGGGTTTCACATGCCACCAACTCCACATTCACAGGCAACTTCAGCGCCACAGCCGTTTTCAGATAGCCCTCAATGCAAAGGCTCTAGACGCAAATATTGGTGTGAGAGCTAATTCAATCAAGGAAACACTGCATGTTGGTGAAGGGCATATTGAAGAAGGATCAGCAGAGTGGTTCTTGTGGGAGAACAACTCCATTTGGCTCACTAACTTCACACACCATCAGGCTTCCAAGCAGCTCTCAAGGAAACTCAGTTTTCACACTCTATGCTTAGTGCCCTTTGAGTGCATTATCTAGGAATGAACCTGGTAGAGCATCCCACACAAACGAATGCTCCACATGCGGGTTTTACATGCCACCAACTCCACATTCACAGGCAACTTCAGCGCCACAGCCGTTTTCAGATAGCCCTCAATGCAAAGGCTCTAGACGCAAATATTGGTGTGAGAGCTAATTCAATCAAGGAAACACTGCATGTTGGTGAAGGGCATATTGAAGAAGGATCAGCAGAGTGGTTCTTGTGGGAGAACAACTCCATTTGGCTCACTAACTTCACACACCATCAGGCTTCCAACAGCTCTCAAGGAAACTCAGATTTCACACTCTATGCTTAGTGCTATTTGTGTGCCTAGGACTGAAATGAAGCTTGGTCAGCATCCCACACAAACGAATGCTCCACATGCGGGTTTCACATGCCACCAACTCCACATTCACAGGCAACTTCAGCGCCACAGCCGTTTTCAGATAGCCCTCAATGCAAAGGCTCTAGACGCAAATATTGGTGTGAGAGCTAACTCAATCAAGGAAACACTGCATGTTGGTGAGGGGCATATTGAAGAAGGATCAGCAGAGTGGTTCTTGTGGGAGAACAACTCCATTTGGCTCACTAACTTCACACACCATCAGGCTTCCAAGCAGCTCTCAAGGAAACTCAGTTTTCACGCTCTATGCTTAGTGCCCTTTGTATGGCTAGGACTGAAATGAACCTGGTAGAGCATCCCACACAAACGAATGCTCCACATGCGGGTTTCACATGCCACCAACTCCACATTCACAGGCAACTTCAGCGCCACAGCCGTTTTCAGATAGCCCTCAATGCAAAGGCTCTAGACGCAAATATTGGTGTGAGAGCTAATTCAATCAAGGAAACACTGCATGTTGGTGAAGGGCATATTGAAGAAGGATCAGCCGAGTGGTTCTTGTGGGAGAACAACTCCATTTGGCTCACTAACTTCACACACCATCAGGCTTCCAAGCAGCTCTCAAGGAAACTCAGTTTTCACACTCTATGCTTAGTGCTCTTTGTGTGCCTAGGACTGAAATGAACCTGGTAGAGCATCCCACACAAACGAATGCTCCACATGCGGGTTTCACATGCCACCAACTCCACATTCACAGGCAACTTCAGCGCCACAGCCGTTTTCAGATAGCCCTCAATGCAAAGGCTCTAGACGCAAATATTGGTGTGAGAGCTAATTCAATCAAGGAAACACTGCATGTTGGTGATGGGCATATTGAAGAAGGATCAGCAGAGTGGTTCTTGTGGGAGAACAACTCCATTTGGCTCACTAACTTCACACACCATCAGGCTTCCAAGCAGCTCTCAAGGAAACTCAGTTTTCACACTCTATGCTTAGTGCCCTTTGAGTGCATTATCTAGGAATGAACCTGGTAGAGCATCCCACACAAACGAATGCTCCACATGCGGGTTTCACATGACACCAACTCCACATTCACAGGCAACTTCAGCGCCACAGCCGTTTTCAGATAGCCCTCAATGCAAAGGCTCTAGACGCAAATATAGGTGTGAGAGCTAATTCAATCAAGGAAACACTGCATGTTGGTGAAGGGCATATTGAAGAAGGATCAGCCGAGTGGTTCTTGTGGGAGAACAACTCCATTTGGCTCACTAACTTCACACACCATCAGGCTTCCAAGCAGCTCTCAAGGAATCTCAGTTTTCACGCTCTATGCTTAGTGCCCTTTGTATGGCTAGGACTGAAATGAACCTGGTAGAGCATCCCACACAAACGAATGCTCCACATGCAGGTTTCACATGCCACCAACTCCACATTCACAGGCAACTTCAGCGCCACAGCTGTTTTCAGATAGCCCTCAATGCAAAGGCTCTAGACGCAAATATTGGTGTGAGAGCTAATTCAATCAAGGAAACACTGCATGTTGGTGAAGGGCATATTGAAGAAGGATCAGCAGAGTGGTTCTTGTGGGAGAACAACTCCATTTGGCTCACTAACTTCACACACCATCAGGCTTCCAAGCAGCTCTCAAGGAAACTCAGTTTTCACACTCTATGCTTAGTGCTCTTTGTGTGCCTAGGACTGAAATGAAGCTTGGTCAGCATCCCACACAAACGAATGCTCCACATGCGGGTTTCACATGCCACCAACTCCACATTCACAGGCAACTTCAGCGCCACAGCCGTTTTCAGATAGCCCTCAATGCAAAGGCTCTAGACGCAAATATTGGTGTGAGAGCTAATTCAATCAAGGAAACACTGCATGTTGGTGAAGGGCATATTGAAGAAGGATCAGCCGAGTGGTTCTTGTGGGAGAACAACTCCATTTGGCTCACTAACTTCACACACCATCAGGCTTCCAAGCAGCTCTCAAGGAAACTCAGTTTTCACGCTCTATGCTTAGTGCCCTTTGTATGGCTAGGACTGAAATGAACCTGGTAGAGCATCCCACACAAACGAATGCTCCACATGCGGGTTTCACATGCCACCAACTCCACATTCAGAGGCAACTTCAGCGCCACAGCCGTTTTCAGATAGCCCTCAATGCAAAGGCTCTAGACGCAAATATTGGTGTGAGAGCTAATTCAATCAAGGAAACACTGCATGTTGGTGAAGGGCATATTGAAGAAGGATCAGCCGAGTGGTTCTTGTGGGAGAACAACTCCATTTGGCTCACTAACTTCACACACCATCAGGCTTCCAAGCAGCTCTCAAGGAAACTCAGTTTTCACACTCTATGCTTAGTGCCCTTTGTATGGCTAGGACTGAAATGAACCTGGTAGAGCATCCCACACAAACGAATGCTCCACATGCGGGTTTTACATGCCACCAACA